>NW_021636949.1:0-46279 GCF_004799145.2 Neltuma alba | reverse complement strand
TGAAAAAGAGATATGATATTGTGGACGATTGGGAACACTATCATCTTGACCATGAAGGAAAACATATTGGACATGCCGCACTACAATCCTTTTGTCAAAGCCATATTTAGAATACCACCAAACACTTGGATCGACTGGCTGGAAGTTGTTCTAGTTAAACAAGGTAGGGATTCAATCCCGCTTGGAAACGTTGCAGGTTTGTGGTAGGCAAGCTGCCCTTGGGGTCCCATAAAGTGCAACTACGGATTAGTCTGAATCCGTTGATATGCCTAGAAGATAACCTTAGCTTAGGATACCAAGAGAAGAAATTCAAAAAAACCATATTTAGAATAAATTATATGAATTTTCAGCAAATTTTATTAAATTTATATATAACTCATGCAATTTGTTTTGAAAACAAAGTAAAATATAAAATTTTTCCCTATCTTTGTTGAATCATAAACCTCTCTAATTTCAAAACTCGCACAAACTTGGAAAAAAAAGAAGAAGAATAAATTACCTAGGCCTCTCTGATTTATTTTTTATTTGGAATACACATCTCATTTATTTTTAGGAAAATTTGTGTATATTATAAAAATTTTAAAAAACGTCTATAAAATTTCAGTGAAGTTTATATAAATTTTTAAACTTCAAAATTTATATAAACTTTGTCTATGCAATTTACCCCAACATTTTTCTACAAACCCAAGCCACTTGAACTTAGCCTAGTTATAAAGAATGGCTGTGGGGTAGCCTCAATATAAGGCAGTCAAAACTGAAAACAACCATCCACAAGATTGCAAAATTATTATTATGAAGATCATTTGTAACTTTATCTAATACCTAGAACTAGATTGGGGAGGTGGCGGCGGCAATCGGTTAGGTGTTCGGCGACTGCCGGAGTTTGAACCTGAGCTTACTTCAACATTTTGATATGGGTCACTATAACGTCTACTGTGACCACCAGATCCATACCTATAGGAGTCACTTCGACCATTAGCAGCCGCATCAAAGGCAGACTTCCAATCCTCACCAGATGAAGGTACAGAGCTTCCTATGTTGTTTTCTGAAGGAACAAATGACCAGAAACTGAAATTATTAGACTAAATTATGGTACAAGTTCATATAGATAGTACTTGATTTCAATGGGAACTAGAAATTTATCTCCCCTGTGATGCACAGACTAAAATATTTGATTAAATTTTAAATTTCAATAAATTGTATTATCTAAGGTAGCTCAAGATTCGCAAGTGTAAAAACATGAAACAGTGAACTCAGGCTTTTTTTTTTTTTTTTTTAGGGGGGGGTGTCGTAAAAGAGTAGTTTTGAGTCACGGTTTAAAGAAAGTCTACATAGGTACCTATAAATTGATCGCTGACAAGGTACCCATGCTCTCGCGGGGTATATATACTTAATTAATATATTAATAGATATATATAATATGTATACTCACACATATAATATATATATATATAACTAATTAATATATATTGAAAAAGTAAGGAGGGATAACACTGGAAAAAAGTAAGTCAAAATCGACTTATTTGGAGGGGAGGGGAAGGAAGCACAAAAAGACAAAATTTTTTACCTTCCTCCTTCCAACCAAACAGACTCATCCTCTCCCCTTCCTTTAAAAACCCGGGTAAATTGCAATACCCGGCATATTTCTTGGGAGAGAACCTCAAGAACATTCAGGTTTGCGCAGGTTACCTGCCCCTCCATCAGACCAACTAGAAGCAGCAGCTGCCCTATTGTCATGGACGCCAAGTGCCTAATGAGTTTTGAAAGAAGGGTTGACTGTTTATGGACACGCTCCCTTTTGTTCCTTACATTCTGGTCTTCCAGGAGTAATTGTTCAATATTTGCTGAGCTCCGGGCACTGTCAACATTAGCAGATCAAATTAGTGCTGCCAAATTTTATTGTGAGATTTGAAGTGTTTAGATGATAAAGATAATTGAATTTAATGCTGCTTATATGTGTATGAATATATTTATCTCAAAGTGATGGAATTAATACTTATTGGGAAAAAATCGAAACAAAAGTGAAAAACCACTAGACCTAGTATTTATTCAAATGTGTAATAGAATAATAATGGAGTTGCAAGAACATTAAAAGTTGTTTAATCATGGAAGTAGAAAAGCAGGGAAGGCTTGCTGGCATATCAAGAAACAGAAAACTCAATTGAAACTAAGGAGAGAGGAGACAGAATGAACCTGAGGAGAACTATATAATTGGTTAAGCATGTCTTCTTTAGCTTTCTCTACTAGGCAAAGAACAACTGCTGCTCAGAGAAAACTAAATGATTTCATTAACAGCAATGAACAAAAAGACAGTAAATATAGCAATAATAAAAGAAACTGACTTTTGGAACATTAGCAGCAAGGCTATTAAGAACCGCTTCAACATAACCACGCACTTCCTGCGTCATCCATCTAAGTTCCTCTTCAGGATCCGCAGGCTTTCTAGCCATGGCATCCTACAAGAGTACTCAACATCAGTAGCTGCAGAATAGATTCTAGACGCCAGAAAGAAAAACTTATTGGACACATGGTAAACTGGCTAGGTATGTAAATAGAAAAAGATGGGAAAAAATGTAGCTGCAGAGATTCATAACTTTCATGAAATTCATAACTGATTTTCAGAATAAATATCTTGGCCAGGCCAGTGGCCAGGGGAGGGGTGAAATGCATCACTGGGAAACCTCTTCCTGTATAATGGCGTAATCCCAAATAAACCAACATGTTGGTTCTCCCTATGGTACGGTAAAGAAAGAGTGCAAATTTTTATTTTGCTATTATACAGATCAAATAAGAGAGGATAAGTTAGCTTTTAACTTACAAGAGAACCATCAGAAAGACTTTGTCGAATAGGAAAACCAGATTCAGCTATCGTTTGAGCTCCTCCTTTAATAAAATGTGCAATATTGCCTAGCTTGTTTAGCCACTCAACTTTATCAGCCATGTTTTCTGCCTTTAACACAACTACACTTTCAGCTGCCAAAAGCATGTTGCAACATTGACATAGATTGTTCAGTTATATTCAATCATTCATAATTTGGCCGGGCGATGATAGAATGCATATGTTAGTAAGAGAGTTACATTTCATGACAGTCTTATAGGGGACCTTGCTTGTTATCTTGAAAATGAGGCTTGGTGATTTTCCAGAATCAGCCCCATCTGCCTTCTTATCCTTAGAACCCTTGGCAGGAGCATCATCATCAGAAGTCTCCTCAATATTGCATTCCTGGTTATAAAATTCAAATTAAAAAAAGGAACATCCAAAAATTAAATATTATCGTTTAATAAACCCATTTTCTCTTTGTTATTTGAAACCTCTAGGAGCTGCCATTGTAGGCTACTACACTATCCTAAACGCATCTGCCAATTTAAATAAACAGGATTCAGAAATTTTATGCAGACCATTATATCCGCCATTCCACGAATTAATTTTGTTAATAACAAGGGCATTTTTCGCTCTCTAAGAAATCCATACCTCTAAAGTAACAACTCCTCGGAAATGTCGCTCCTCTTGTTTTTTGGTGTAACCAAGCTGCAGCAAGGCAAATCATAGCACATCAAACAAGACTTGATTGTTCTCCTCATCAAATCAATGCATCACTAGCAGATACTAATGCATTTGCACATACCGTATGCTGGAATGATTAATGCAACATGCTTTGTAATATTATTTTACAAATAATTAAAAAATAAAAGCAAAAAGAAATTATGGGTAACATAGAGAAACCAAAAGCGAAATTTCAATTGATCAAAGATAACATCAAATTTATGAGAGGCCTTGACTTATCATGGCAGTATGAATTATCAAAGATGAGGCTCTTGAATTTCCCATTTATCTCATGCCCAATTATATCATAAATAGTTGTTCAATCATTTAGAAAATTAAGTCATACGCTTAGCAAATGGCATCATACAACTTGGTGAAGTTACTTTCGTGTAATGCCAAAATCACCTTACTGAAAATTAAAGCATCATCTTTTGCCCAAATGGTAACATAATTTTTCAATTGATTAAATTATATTCAATTTTCCATTTCCCTTGAGTTTATAAATACTTATATTCCCATCCCGCTACAACCCTCAAGGAGATCCTCTCCCCAGATACCACCCTTTTAGATAGGCGGAACCTCCAAACTACAGCCCACCTAGGAAGGGTCGTACTAGCATACCTTCACCCCCAAGCTTGAGGTAGATTCAGAGACGGGGACAACATAAGTGGAAATAATTACCCAAACCATTTTGTAGAAGCAGCTCCTTAGAGAGCCCTGCCAAAGAATTATCCTTATGTCTGCATGTGAAGGAGATTTGGAAAACCATTAAATGTTATGAGTGAGGGGACAGAGAAGGGGGTGGGACAGGGAGGGAGGAAGGATGAAGTTTGTTAGAAGAGGTTATATATTGAAAGGGTAAACGTAGAGGGAAAAAGAAAGAATTTGGTAGCTTTTGGAAGAGACACTACCATCTCAAAATCTAGAGGGTGCTTGTTTCCATCTAATCCTTTTAGTCTTTATTTCTACTTTGTTTTAGGAATTTATATTAAGGTAAGAACTAGCCTATTCATTCTCATCTGTTTTCTCCACGTAGAGAAAGAATCAGAACCTCACCAATATGTCAATATCGTTAGTTTCTATTGGGTTTCATCGCCTTTCTTCTTTCAGAATGAGATTTCTTTGCCAAAAAAAAAAAAAATTCACTTAAACTCACCATCAGACCATTAAATAAGATGATTTACTAACCTTCCCAGTCTTCTCATTCAAAACAAACCATCTTCTACTCCAAGTATTACCTTTTCCGCTTTTTTTATATAAATATCCTGCATTCAGAAGAGATATTGCTGAGAAAGAAGTTAATTCAAATTACTCATTTATCTCATATGATACCTAGCATTCCAATGGAGAGAGAAAATAATACATAGGAATCGTCTAGAAATTATTTGTAGTTTAGCATGAAATATCTAAAGGAGGGAATTGCTAATGAAAATTACAGTAAGTTTAAACACCTAAATATTCATTAACTTGAAAATATATGTTTTTCTTCTGGAAAAACAAGGTTTATAAGATATGAAGAGAATTACGAGAGGATAAAACAACCTCATCACCTTGAAAAGATAACCAAGAGTTTTATTTATTCCTTCTTTTTTTTTGGGGGGGGGGGTGGCGGCTACAGAACATTCAAAAATTGTCCTGTGCTTCAGCAATGTCTTCCAATTATTGAACTTAAAATAATAAGTGCAAGACCAATTAGTGCAAAAGCAGCAATATAAAAAGTTCTGTAAATGAAACAAGTCTAACTGTGAAAGAAGACAGATTTTCCAATGACAGAAGCAGATAAGAGAAATATGAGAACAAATTTATTAGCATGCAACTCAGTAATTGGAAGTGACATGAGAAAAGAAGAAAAGGTACATCAGCAAGCCGATGATAAAGCCCTCAACTCTAATAAGCCAATGACAGACGAAAACCACAAATGGACGGCAAGAAAAATGGAAATAACTTGAGATGGATGATACTTTTACCGAACAACTAAAAGATATTACAAGGGAAATAACTAACTCAAGCTAAACTATTGACCCTCTTACACCAAGATACAGAAATTACAACGAAAATAACAAGAAACAGAGGAGGAAAAAAAAAAAAAGGCACACAACACAGTGACTCTGAACTTTCAAGAGGTCGGAACTCTCCCAAACATCACTATACTTCCAAAAGACTGAACTCCCTTGCCTTTTCACGGAAAGGCTAATCTTATACCCCCAAAAAAAATAATCTTTACTCCCACCAACTCTATCCATACCTATGGCAACACCTAACCTGACTTGTCTTTTACCATTTTAATCTCACAGTTATAAATCTTGGGATAAATCTCTTGACCACTGGTGTTAGTCTTCTCTGTATCACTTCCCCTCCAAGATTGTCTACCATAGGTCTTGGGAAATGATGTCCTACTCTTTTGTAAATCACCGGCTCTATCAGCTGACAATTTTGATAATTGCAGGAATGTAGAGCCATAGACAAGAATATCCGATGCAAATAAAATGATGGGATGAGATGATCAGCCACCACGAAGAGGTGCATATAACAACATTTGAATTTATACATCTATTGCGAGCTGCTGTTTGATAAGAAGGATGACAACAGAACAAAAGGAGGTAACTCGTTTAAGTAAGATGACTTTTGAAGCTTTTAATCCGGGATAAAAGAACGACAATTAGAAGAAAAGAGAAACCCAAGTAAATAAATGACACTACCGCAAGAGGAATGGCCTTAATGATATAGTTAGATCCACATTAACCGTCAGGATGAATTTGTAAAAACCTGCTGTTATCTCTCCTTCAGGCCCTGCAATCTTCAAGCTGGATGTCTCTTGTGCATCTTTGTCGTGTAGACCAAATTTATCTTTCAATGATTTTAAGGTTGCCCCACTTTGTTGACCTTTTTGAGGACTACTATCCTATAAGGGGAAACCAAGTTTCCATCACATTTGTGTCCTATGTAAGCGAATTTAACATTGGTATGATGAGACAAAAAGCAAGCCATTAGTTCCTTGAAGGAACTAAATAATCGCACACCCTATTTGGAGCTGACTGTTCTGCATCTACTGCTTTTTTTGAGGGCCGCTTTTGCTCTTCCTCTCGGCGCTGCCTCTCCATTCTGATGAATGCAACAGAAACAGGCATTAAAACATATCGAAGTTCAGTCAAATAATACCAGCTTTTGCAGGATATAATATTAGCATGACAACAAATGAGATACAAAAGTCAAAATCTTAGCTAATCATTACACCTTTCTTTTTGGCTTTTGGGTGGACGCCTAGGAGATTTTTGGAGCATAATAATCAATAGATGCTCATAAGTTCTCCATAATAAAAGCAGACGGGTCATTCAACCAATCAAAGCATTAGTTTAAAATTCACTAGTTGAATTCAAACCAATCATAATTTACAACGAAGTAAGATATTTTATTTCAAATATTAAAAAATGTTATATAATATTAAAAATATAGTCACAAATTGAATTTATAATAAAGAATTAATAGTCAATTGTCATAGTATTCATCGATTTTTACCACAATGACTTTTGGACAAAAAAAATAATTTAAACAGAGAAGATTTATAAAAACGTGAAAAACCAAATTTAAAATTTATATTATAATTCTTTATGATTTTCATTATTTATTGGAATATATATAACGAAAGATAAATGTAAAGAAGGTTAGTAAGAAACGAAGCCATGCCCCCAGGTACTGTAACAAATTATGGTTCTAAGAATAATTACTACATATTATTTGTAATCATTGTAATCTATTATTTGTTGTTTTGTAACAGAATCTTGGAATTTCAACCCCTTTAGTTTAGAGATTTAGTTTTTGCGCATTTTATTTAATTTCCCAGGATAGTTTCTATTCTTTGTATATAAATTTTGTATAACGCTCCCCACTATGAATAGCATAAATGAATTTTTCACTCATGTCTGTCATGGTATAAGAGCTGGTTACTTGTTTCTAGGCTTCTGATTCATGACGTCTTTTTTCCTCTCTTTGTTTCTTATCTTTCCCATTACTGTCAGTAGTCAACCCTTCCTTTCACATCATTCTTCAATAAAAAATATCTCGAAACGTGAGGATGAGGGATAGATTGCAGCCTATTTAACAATTGTACTCTATGTTTCAGTGATCAATGAATGAAATCATCTTTCAAGATTTGCACTATATATCTTGAGAATCTCAAATACTCCCTCCGTTTGTTATTATAAGAGACGAATAACTGAATTACGTTATTCAAAAAAACAGTTAAAATTAGTTAAAAATAATCAACGTGTAAAAAATATAATTTTTTTTCAAAAATGCCCTCATTAATAAGGAGAGAGAGCATAAGAGAGAACAATGATAAATTATTAAAAGAAAGAGAACTGGGAAGGAGAGAGAGTGTGAGTTGGAGACAATAAATATGGGTAAAATAAGAAATCAATACAAAAAAGTAGAGATAACTTTTAAGTGTTTCTTATATATAAAAACATGCTATAAGCATCAAATGTCTCTTATAATAAGAAACGGAGGGAGTAATATTCATTCCCAATAAAGTTCCAAGTCACATGAATCTTTCATGGTGTTGAATTATCATGAGTTTCAAATCCAAACTCAGCGCGTCAAGTAGGAATGGGAAAACAAGGTGATACCATTGAGAAGCATAAGATTTTTTAAGATCGTATGTACATATGCATTCAAAGAGATTATACATACCGCCTCTGCACCAAACGAATAAAGTGTTGGGGTGGAACAAATGCACGCTCCATATCAACCAAGGCAACGACCATTCTTTTGGCCTCACTCTTAAATGCATCTAGGGCAGAACTTGCTATTGCCACAATCTAATAAAAATTGATAGGTATATGATAATTAAATATCCAAAGAGTGGGCCAACTTATGTATAATTACCACGAAGCATTGTTACCTCTCTCTTCAATGGAGCATATCTTCCAAGACCAGGTGTAGCATTCGCAGCAGCAGAAACTATTTCCACAAGCACACGATGCACCTAATTTGATAGTTGCCAAACAAATTCACTTGAAAGAAGCTTAAATAGGAATATCAATAGGGGAAAAAAAAAACACAGGTAATTGTTCTATTTGTATGGGCTGATAATAATTAAATGCATGTGGTAGTATAAAGACACATTATGCGTCATATCAACAATTAGTTCGATAACATGCGTTGAAAACAGGGATTGTAGAGAAAAATAGGGAGACATAAATGGAGGAAGAAAGGGAGAAATAAATATATAGACGGAGAAAGAGGGAGAAACAGAAAAAGAACTACTGAATTTTTTTTTTTTTTTAATTGTTACACCAAAAGGCTTTGAACCTTTAATCTCTGCCTACACCTCACATTGCCACAAGAGCTGACCCCATGTGGAGATCTACTAATATTTTATTCAATCATAAAACTAAATGAAATGTCTACACCCAAGGGTTTGCAAGGAAACTATAAAACATAAAGACAAAAAAACAAACTGAAAAGAGAATTCTGATCACTAATTGATGGATTAATCCCTGAAACATAGACAAATACCCAAATCATCATTAACCAGACCCCTCCTCATTTTAATGCCTCCAAGACAACCAACTGTGCTTGATTTTTATTTCTGCAATGTTCCCAAATAGTCAGGCCTCTACCAAGATCTTTCCGAGCTATCTTTACTCATCTTGATAAACAAAGCATACAAGATACAACTAGCATACTGAATAAAATTATCAACTCAATAGAAGCAAACCTCATCAACACAAAGGCGTGATGGCTCCTTTGCCAGTTCGAGAACACCTTTAATTAAGGACCTTAAACCTTTCTCTGGGGAGATAAGATATGGTTGATATCCATCTGCTTCAAGAACAACCTGCCACAAACTAAAAGGGCCATATAAGAAACAAGAACCTTAGGAAGTTATAGTCCAAGATTCAACCTAAAACCAATAAAATGCATTCTAAGAACACTTACCCTTTTGACATTTTTCATGTCAAAGTGTCTGTCAATTGGAAGTTGCTTGATCCTGTTAGGAAAATTGCCTTCAAAACTAGCAACAACTTTCCAACCATTTCCCTGTAAAGGAAAACAAGATAAATACTAGATTTGAAAACCAGCTACTGCCAACACCCTTACATCTGTAAAGTAACCTAAGGATTTAATCACACGACTCTTCAGATATTAGGGTCTCCCATTATGATAGGGCTCAAAAGCAAACAAGATAACCAAATAAGATGCCAATTTAAGTAAGCAGCTCTTCCAATTCTCCAACAACCTCAAGGATTTAAAGACGGGAATTAGTAACTTGTGTGCAGAGTCAATAAGGCTTTATATAGTCTAAAACAGGCTCCAAAGGCTTTGTTTGAGAGACAGGAAGCAGCTCTAGTCAACAACGATTTCTAACCAAGAAAATATGGTCCTACTTTGTTCATTTGCATTATCCCCATAGAAATTAGTTGAGCATTTGTTTACGTAGATGATAATCTCATCATTTTAAACCAGTTGATTGAGGAGCTGGTTCATAGTCTAGAAAGGGAATTTTTACTGAAGGATACCGGTTCTTTAAACTATTTCTTGAGTATTGAAGCAAAAAATCTTAAGTTCAATCAATTTTTGCAGACTAAGTATGTGAAAGATCACAAGACTCGAGAAACGTCCCTAAGGTGCATGGGAGCGCACAAAATATGTATAAATTTGAACATATCACATGCTTTGTATATCTTTATATAGGAGATTCTTAAAATATTGACACAGCTCCAATTCTGTTCTTGGTTGTCCAACAACTGCCTCGCTAGACTTCATTTACAGGCTTTCCCTCTTTATCTGTGTTTGTTACTTGTTCATTATTTTCCATGCAGTAGCTTGTTAATAAAGTAAATACTCTATTTCATCAAGAGAAGGCAGGAACTAACCTCGCCTCCTGCAAGATGTTGAAGAAATTTATCCTCAAATTCACGGCATAACTCCAAAGCTAGAGCTCTGGTACCTGAAGAACTAGCAGTCATTTGTCCCCCAAGCTTCACTAATTCTTCCTGGACAGTCTGAGACTTTCCCTGTAGACTGCAGCATTTCCCAAAAAAAAAAAAAGAGAGAGAGAGAGAGAGAGAGAGAGAGAGAGAAATATAATAAGTTTGAGAAAAGAAAAGCAAATGTAGCCAGCGGAAGGTGCAACCTTAAGAACACAAAATAGAGAATAGGGTATCATATGCTAGCCAGCAAGTTTTCTCGTTGGCAGCAGACCAATGTGCACACACATTCAAAGATAGATAAATATATGAAGTGCAATCAGAATCATAGGACTTCTCCATCCATCATTACCTATACTCAAAGGAAGAAGAGGGAAAACTAGGGAAATTAGGCAGTTATGCATTTATTTATGATCCGGATTGGTAGTTTGGGCGTTGTATTTCTCTTGCTAACTGTTATCATGTCTTGGCACTGTTCTCAGCGTTCTAGTGTCCTGGTGTCTTGTGTAACTTGATGTCCATGAGCCCTATGTATAAGTATTACTTATTAGATTAAGTGTCAGATGATTGTGTCTGTATATTTGCTCACTATATCAGGACAGATGCTTGCATTGAAAAGTCATACTGTGAATATTCAGATTACTGATGGAGAAATCCTTGTCCGTTAGTTTGCGGCACTAGATTTCTAATCCCACAGGCTAATAAAGAATTCTTTTCACACACGCCAGAACCCATCACAGAATGTTGGAAAGCCCTTTCATTTTTAGCAACATGCAATGTGCATACTGAAACATCATGAGAAGGTGCAACATGAAGCATTCATATTAGACAGATGTGTAGACATAAGGGCAACATTGAATCCATTAATTAATCAACAAGCTACATGAAGTTATGTATTTTCTTCAGTACCTGAACTGTTTAATTTTGGCCCAAAAAAAAAAAAAGAACTGTTTAATTGCAAACACACATTACATACTACCTATGGTCCTAATTATAAGACTTTTTTTGTAAATTTAAGTAGACATAAAGAGGTATTACTTGTTCATTTAAAACAATTAGGTTATGAGAAGTGTACATTTAAAAATAACTATCTGCTCTCTATTAATTAATTTATTTTTGTGAGATAACATTTTTCACAGTAAATAATAAAAAATATCATGGGCAGGAGGAGGAAGCACTTCCAAGAACTAGCAAATAATCGTTTTGATTTATTAGGTTAAATTATATGTTGGAATTTAACTGCCGTACGTATGCATGTGTATGTGAGTGGCGGACACAGAACATCAAAGCTTCTACTTAAAAGGAATGCAAAATTTCAAGACAAGTTCACTACAGCTACTAATTATGTGAACAAAAGGATAACTTAATGCTAGCAGGCTGACAGTTGGTGACAAAAAACAAGTACCCAGAAAGAAGAGTTGGCAGCCTGAGCTTCATTCGATTCCGGATCTGGCCAGCAAGAGACTCAACCAAAGCTATTCTACCAAGTTTACTTTGAGAGGCTCCAGCCAATATCGATTTTAAACTTTCAGTCTCAGCACGCCAAGCTGTTTCTAAAGAGCTCTCAGTCCCAGCACTACCAGACTGTGCACTAGCTATAGCAACAGATTGACCTATTAAAGCAATCCATGGAATATCAGATGTTCTGGGGGGTCCTTCGTTCAATAGAAGAGCCTGTACAGCTGCAAGGGCTTTTGGGTCTGCAGCTGCTTGATCAATTTTACTGATAACACCAACTGTTCTGGTGGCTACAATTGACCCCAAAAAAAACAGTAATTAATGATACAATATAAGAAAAATATTTAAGAAAAAAGAGCTTTCTAAATAAATAGGCACAATTAGGATAGTTTGAAGGGGCTGGAGGAACAGAAAAAGTAGAAAACTTACATTCTCCATCATACTCTTTTGCTACTCTCAGGGCTCGTGATGATGAAATTTCCGGTGCCTGTACAGCAGGAACTATCACGAGCAAAATAGCATCATTGTGTTCAGCATATTCACTGATCTAATGAAGGAATAAAGCCAATTAAAAAATAAAACAGTAAATTTCTCTTTGAAGAAAATGCTTCCAAACAGCCAGACACCGAAGATGAATATAACACTTGCTAACAAATGAAAATACAGGCAGAAAATACTAAATAGTCCAAAATATACTTCATGTTGAACATAAAGCTTAATCATTGACAAGCACACATGTACTCACCAATTTTTCATCCATTATTCGTTGGTCCAGTCCAGGCAAGTCAATCAACTTCAATGGTGGAGCTGAAGAAGAACAAAAAGCGTGAGTCTAAAATTCATCCCCCGCTTCTCCCCATTCTTCACTTTGTCTATTTCTCTATATCATTATTATGGTAAATAGGAAAGCATAGAGTCACGAGTCTGATTTCATCACTTGCTGGGGAAGACTAAAACCGTAAAGCATGACATGAAAAAAAAAAACACACTAAGCTCATGTACGAAAGATATTTGTCATGAAAATCCATGGATTTATAAGCCAGATTAACTAAGAATTTCAATAAAAAGATGTTGGGACTGATCTTGGGGATAGATCGTCCTCAATGTAAGTGACAATGACATATTGATTTACAATCTTTAATATATTTGAAATTGAAAAGCTCACCTTTCTCAGTGGATCAAGAGTGTCATTATTCAAGCAGAAATTAAAGTAACAATTTTGCAAAACAGGTCATTAAGTAGAAAATTTCCAAAATTTACGCTCATATTATCGTCTTGTATTTTCGAGCTTGACCACCATAAACTTGAATGCGTCATTCTACTCCCAATTGTTTTCAGTGCCCAGCGGCCAATTTTGGTTGGCTTTTGCTTTTAGGAATTTGTTAGAGTTTCAACCAGTTTTAGTCGACTAATTTTAGAAAATTTTCGAGGCAAAATTGCCCTTTTATCCTAGTTAAATTGTTCAATTAACTGTCAAATGTTACTATAGAGTAACATTGCACCATTTTATAAACTGTCAGAGAAACATTACACCAATCAAAAGTTAAGAATATCGATTGCAACCGGTAGAAATCTTCCAAAGCAAATTTACCCGTTGGCGGTATAATACATATCAAAATAAGCATATAGATCTAAAAGGTTCTTGAAGAAGAAGGGGACGAGAATAAATGTTTGAGTATTGTATGCCCTGGGCAAAGGCAAAAAGCGCCTCCACCTCTGAATTGCCTCAGGCAAGAGGCACTAGAAAAGCACAAGCCCAAGGGATCAAGGCACTTAAGTTAGAAAAATTATGCTAAATAAATTAAAAAATAGATAAATGTGATTTGAAAGAAATTTTGACATGTAAATTCTGTAAAAAAAGAAAAGAAAAGAAAAAAAGAATGACATATGAACAAAGAGATACATGAACGAAGTAAGCAATGACAGTCATGAACCATTAACAAAGTAGTAAAAGATGAAATTAACTGGGGAGTACATAAGCATTAATAGTAATGGTGGGGCAAGATCATGAATACAATGTTGGGGTTTTACCCAAATCCTACCTCCCATAGTTCATATAATTATTGATTACTTTTTCTAGCTAATGAATGTTCATATATAGATTTTGGGTGTGTTTGGGTTAGCAGTGATAATGCTGACTTTTATTTCATCTGATTTTTGCAAATATGAGTTAGAATAAAAGTTAGTTAGTGTAATGTAATTTATGTTTAGATTGACTTCTATAAAAGTCAGTTTGATAGATTGAAACTTGGTTGGATAAGTAATGAAAAAGTAAGTTTAGATGTTCGCCTGATTTATAAATTGATTTGTAATATAGTGATATGTATAAATATTTTAGAGAGATCATATAGCATATAATATAATTAAGTCATTTATTTAGCTTCCATAATCCCTTCAAATTAGTCCACTTGGTCTTATATTAAGAACATGGGATAGTACATTTTATATATATATATAATTTGATAAAGTTAAGAAAAATAATAAATAAAAAATAATTAAATTACTACTGAAAAAAAAATCAAATTATTGAATCAAAATAAGATCCACTTAAATATATTTATCTTTCTTCTCATCCGTATTTACTTTCCTGTCCACGTTGGCAACTGTAAAAGCTCAAAATTTGAGCTTTCCACAGCAGCCGACTTTTGAGGCAAAAGTTGGTTGTACAAGAAGTTTACCCAAACAACCCAAAAGCTTCGCACCTGTTTGGATTGCCGTTAGAAGGGAAAAAAAGCGCATTCGAATTGATGAAACTGAAGTTTGTGAGTAAGTTGAAGCTTTTGGGTTGTTTGGGTAAACTTCTTGTACAACCAACTTTTGCCTCAAAAGTCAGTTGTTGTGGAAAGCAAAAATTTTGAGCTTTTATAGTTGCCAACGTGGAGAGAGAAAGTAAATATGGATAAAAAGAAAGATAAATATATTTAAGTGGGTCTTATTTTGATCCAATAATTTGATATTTTTTTCAGTAGTAATTTAATTATTTTTTATTTTTTACTTTTCTTAAATTTATCAAATTATATATATGATACACTATTTCAAGTTCTTAATATAAGACCAAGTGGACTAATTTGAAGGGATTATGGAAGCTAAATAAATAACTTAATTATATCATACGTTACATGATCTCTCTAAAATATTTATACATATAATTATATTATAAATCAATTTATAAGTCAGGTGAATATCTAAACTTACTTTTTCATTACTTATCCAACCAAGTTTCAATCTATTAAACTGACTTTTATAAAAGTCAATCCAAACATACATTATATTACACTAAATTATTTTTATCCTAACTCACATTTGTAAAAGTCAGATGAAATAAAAGTCATTTTTGTCACCGGTAATCCAAACCACTCCTTCAACTTACCCACAAACTTCAGTTTCATCAATTCCAATGCACTTTTTTTTTCCCGTTCTAAGGGCAATCCAAACAGGTGCAAATTTAACATTATAAAAGGAAGTTGGTTGACACTATGGTGGTCCCAAATGCTTTGTCTTCTTGCGAATGTTTCGAAACCCTAAAAAATAAAAGCTTTAAAATAAATATTCTAATGTGTGGGTTATAATTTCTGAACTTGAACTTATAAGCTGACTGTTTCACATGACTTGCAGAAGGGAAAGGGCACAAAAGGTGTGCGCCTTTTGGCACCTCAATGGCGGCAGCACACCTCATGATGTCTGATCCACTGGACCTGTTTAGTGCCTTGCCTTAGTGCCTATGTGAGCACCTTTGACTACACTGCCTTATGGTGTTCAGCAAATTATGTATCTCCATGGTTTTTCCTCAGACATTCAGAGACAATGGAAGACTATTGTTAATGTTAATAATAAATAGTAAAAATCCATTAATAGGCCTTTTCTCAACACCCTCAAGTCTTTGACTTGAAAAAACGGCTTTTGACATTCAAATCGTCATGAGTCTGATTCTTACGGTTCCATTCTTGACCATTGTCTACACTTCAAGTCCTAAGGACTTTCAGGTGGAGAAATGTTAGAGATAATAATAAAACTTACTCGTTAGCCTTCTCCTAACAGCTGAAACGTTTGGGATGATAGGGTGATTTACAATTTCGATATACTTTATCCACAATTTCTTCTTTCCATTGGTCTTTCTCTATTTCATGGTAAAAATGGAGCACATATTATAAACACACAAATCCATGCATATCTTTGTGTCTTTCAGGTAAATAACTTCACAATATGAAACGAAAGGATCCAATAAGATCATAAAGAAAAAACTGGAGACCAAGCCAATATTCAGAAAGCATCTTAGGCTATCCTCCATTTCTGTTGAAAGTCAGTCCTTGTTTATTATCTTTTCCTCAAAAGCACTAGTTCATTCATGCTAAAATGGAGGAGGGGGCTCAATGATGGGCCTACCGGTACTTGTGCGTAGTTTCAGGTATATTTCTTCATGATTCTTGCCAGATGAACCTTTGCTTAGCCTATCCTGTAGAGAATGTCGAAGGGCACCTATAAGATGAAAATTGAATCGAGACGGTCAGAAAAATGATAGGAGCAGTGCTAGTAGAAGGCTTTCAAGCCATTTTTATCCAAGCGCTTATGAGACATTTACATTGCTCAATGAATTTAAAACCAAATATAATAATAATATTAGCTGTTCTTACTTGCAGAAACTTGTTGAGATTTATTTTCAATTTGTAAGACGATTGACTTGCTGCTTAAAGAGCTATCTCTATTTAAATCAATGCTTATGGGAGCTCTGGTAGCACCATTTTCACCGGTGGGCTGCCAAAAGTTTAATTATGACCCTTTAAGGGAGAAAACAACACAACAGTGAACAAAGTCAACAAAACGCATATCAGCTATAACTTACCAAAACAGGATGTCCAACCAAGCTATTCAAGACAGCAGATTTTCCGGCACCCTAAAAAGTCAATCCAAAGAAATGAAGGGATTAAAAGAAACGCTCGCATACATTTTGTAGGGTTCAAAAAGCATAACAAAAGAAAGATGTTTTTGCAATGGCAGGGCAGCAACTACATAAGTATTAATAGAAAAGCAAGTGTTGTGAGTAAAGTTCTGACTGACCATAGTTATGCCTTTTATCCTTTTCTTTTTAATTTAGATCGTACTAGGTTAATATTTCCTTGCATAGTTCCTATTTTCAGCATTCCCAACCAAAACTGTAAATTGCAGTTAGAAAAACAAAGGATTACAAAGTAACTTTTCAGATGCTAACGAACGCACTACTCCGGCCAATTCTCCTCCAGTCAAGAGCTCCAGAATCCATTAGAAATTTAGATTCCATGAATCAAAATCTGTGAATTCCATCTTTTTGTCAGGCGCAATGACTTATCAAAGACGACATGAAACCTATTCCACAACCCTGTTACGTTGGTTCATTTTGTAATAGATCCAATTATACATAGCCGTAAATAGTGACTCCTCTCTTGTGAATTGAAAGCTTTCAATTTCCCGATTCCAAATGTAGCTTCCTTATCCCATCATCTGCAACCTCTCATAGAGCTCTCTGCTCTCGCAACAACACTCTGCAGTTCCAGAACAGCTCCCCGATTATACGACGCATCATAATCCAGCAACCACGATACCGATTTCCACACATTGCTTCCTTCTCCCACCAAATGCAACTTCCTCGGTGATAATAATGTTTTACGTTCACACACCAAGACTCTGTTCAGAATAACAGATTCCCAATCCAAACAGGGAGCACTGTCCAACCACAACGGGATCGAAAATTCTACAACACCAAACTGAACACATAGACGAGAAAAATATAGAAACTTACCACATTGCCGAGGGCAACGACATTGAGGAATGTGGAAGGCCGCCTACTGGGTGTCGTCTCATCAACATCTTCATCGGCAAGCACAGATGCAGCTTGGCGCATAGAATCCGAAAGCTGAACCAACTCCTCAATGGCCTCCATAGATTCAGAGACTAAATTCCAATTTCCAGCAAAGAAAGCGAAATCGTGAAAGCATGAAACGGAGCTCGGATTCCGATATTGCTGAAAGGAACGGAGGAAGAAGGATGAGAAGGAGAATAGTTCTGATGGTGGTAGATACGATTCCGGCGATCGGAGAACAAATTAGGAAAGAATGCGGCGGTTGGGGTGGGATCAGAAATAGGACTAGTTAACGAAAATGGAATTAAATCTCCCACTGTGGCTTTTCACGTAAACGAGATTTGAACTTTCTGGCTCTTCCATTTTGGCAGGAAACGCCAGTGTTTCGCGCATTAAACCGGAAAAAATGAGACTTTGGCGCAAATAAAAATAAAAAATAATAATATTATAAAAACAAATTAACTAATTTGAGTAGATTAAGTTAAACTAGTTATTTATAATAAATAAATATTATTTTTTTAAAATATCCTTGTTAATCAAGTATATTAGTTAAAAATATTATTATTACAAGAACTATTTTAAAATAAATAAATAAGTATGAGAGAAAAATAGATTGAGATTTTATATTTAAGATCAAAATAAAAGTCAAAACTCTTATATTAAGAACTAGAAGTAATACTAGTAACTATTTACATAAAAGAAAAAATAGTTATAAAATTTATATATTATTAAAAAATTTACATTCTTTAATTTTAAAAATGCTGAAAGTTAAGCAAAAAATAATGTTCGTGCAATTTGAAAATCCCAAAACTGGGTTAGGATCATTTTTAATTAAATATTTTGAAATTCATTATTTTCTTGAAAATAACAAAATAAACAAGAGATTACCTACATCTAGAATGTTTTTTATTTACTAGCTATGATAACCATTTACAAAAAAATTTAACACTATATCATTCAGGTAAAAAAGATTAAAATACAAAATCACTTGCTTATCCACCATGGTGAGAAAATTTTGGAGGATTTGTTATAAAACTAAAAAAGAAATATAGAAGAAGAGAAAAGAATTAGAAAGATTAGAAGATAAAAGTATTTCTTATTCCATTTGATGTACTAAATACATGACACATGCCCTCTATTTATAGGCATAATTTTACAATTTTAGTAGAATTTACAGATAATAAAAGATAATTGTGATCATGAAGAAAAGATAAGATATTAGAGATAATGTCAGAAATATGAATATCCACAGAGATATTATTATATTCATAACACTCCCCATTAGATGTCCATTATATGAATATGCCTCATTAAAAAAAACACTCCAATTAGAAAAAACCCAACGGGATAAAAAACCTAATAGAAGAAAAAGAGTACATCATTCATTGATGTATTATCCAATGCTATCTCATCAAAAACTTTGTAAGAAAAACTCAGTATTACAAAACCATAGACAAAGGAAAAAGAATACAAAGTGCATAAACTCCCTTCCTTGGCAACATCAACTCACATCTTTAAGGCAACAAAGTCTATTATAAAGAACAACATTTTTAAATGTTGTAGTGAGATAAACAAGTCAAATGTTAATTTCATAATCTTTTGAAAATCATGAAACAAATAATCCTTTTGTGCTTTACTGACATGCAGATCATATTGTGATCTTTAAACATGAGGATCAAACAAAAATCATTTATCCACAAAGCCATTAAGATTAATCTTTGCGTCTGGGCTAGATTCAGATAAATAATATCACCTCTATAGTGTTCTTAAAGTAAGGAAGAACGTGCTTAACTTTATTCCAAACTCTTCATGTTAGTTAAATACTATATCATACTAATTAATAAATGATATGTCAGGTTTTGTGTAGCCAACTAGATGCATAAGTGCTTCAGTGACATTAAGATATGGTACTTTTAGACCAAGTATTTATTAACACCTTTTGGAGGTCTAAATGGATCTTTAGTCCGCATCTAAAGATCTTGCAACTATTGAAGCACATGATACATAAATATAAATAATAACAAACCCATTTTCAAATCTTTTTCTAGATAGGCAATTTAAAATATTTTTATATTATTCCTTTAACCAATATTTACTAAATTAGTTATATCACATATGCCTCCATATAGAAACTTATTTAACTTAATTGAGTGGTGTTCTTAAGAATATAATTGTATGCTTTTGAAAATTTGAATCTTTCAAAGATTTTCATATATTATGATCTAAATTTATCCATGAACTCGTATAAGGAGTTGAATCTTTTTAGGATTCACATAAAATTTCACCACATAGTGAGTCATTATTATTTCCTAGATGCATACGAAATATTTTCATATATTATCAAACTCCCATATTGATAAGATATATAAAAAGGTAATCTACCATAAGATTGCATTTATTTATTTCTTGGTACGAACGCTTATTTATATAATACTAACATTATATTTTAAGTGCTTGGGCTAAAGATGCACAAATCCCTGTGACAATGTTGCATCTTTATATTTCTGTTGGCTAACTATCTTTCTATTTGTATCTTATGACAAATTGATATATAAGATTTTCATTTGATCACATGATATCATCACTAATATTATTGTCAACAATTTTATTCTTTTTTGGTTCACTCTTCTTTTATGACATAATATATTGAGATCTCGTTACTGATTTCAAATACTTAAACTTCTTCAGGGGTTAAATAGTCATGTCTTAGCTTCTCTCTCTCTCTCTCTTTTTTTTTTGTCTCTTTAGTATGATCACCTTGATTATTTGCTCCTTTTTCTTTTATTTTGAAACCTATCATTCTCTTCATGCTTCAGACATATCTCATTTTCATTTATATTTATAGGAGCTATTTTAGTCAAAATATGAGAATCAATAATTCTCATTTGGGTCAATAATTATGTCTATCAGATATTTAGCTACATTTTATGAATGCAATATTTTATAAACTTCTAGTTCATGCTACCATATTTGAGGATCTGGGTTTGATAGTAAAAATGCATTTTATGTTTTTTTTTTTTTCAGATACTCATTTTTTTCCTCTCATGTTGACAACATACGAAGTAAGTTTTCTAAATCCATAAGCTTCTTTGAGAAACATTAATTTGTTTTATCTAGAGACAAACAAGAATAAGAAGGTTTTTATCTAACATTAATTCTAACTTATTTTTAATATCCATCAATGTACATTATTATCATAGAATAATAGATATAATACATTCTAAGATGAAAAATATCTTGCTCATGACTAAAAGCCAATTATGATAGGAGAATTCACAATACATTATTGGCTTGATGCATTTATGTATAAAAATATATCAAATCAATTATTCCAACACGAAGACGAGAATTTTATTCTCATAAGCTTTGATCTAGTTACTTATAGAGGTTTTTGCTAAGTGTATAATCATTAACAACTTGAAAAACAATCACTAACAATCTCAACGAAAATCATAGAATTGCATAATCTGAGACTTATTCATTCAACGTAATTATTTAAACATATTTGCAAATTTTAGGCTACTAATTAATCATAGACATCTATATAACCATTATATAAATGCATCTTTAATTTATAATGTATTATTTTGGTTCACATGGTGTCTAAATGGGCTCACATTTATAAAACTGATATCTTATAAATCTACATGAATCCGATTTTAAGCATAGCTAGTGATATTCTCTTTTTTTGTTATTTTTTTAGAACAAATAGCACATAAAACTTCTTAAATCATGTATCATTTACAAAAAAATCTTTTGATTTTTTTAATAAAGATTAATACATATTTTTCATGATATTTTGCATCATTATAATCTGAGATGATCTAACTGATCATTCAAACAATAAGCATATGGACTTCAAGTTTATTGCAATATTATTCTCAAACATTGATAAATTTCTACTTATCAATGGAGATGATAAATCATGATATAACTCTTTTAGAGCCATATATTCTTATCTTTCACCCAATAGAAGTAACTCGCACATTATAATATTATTCTCTAACATCAATAGGGATAATAAAACATAATATAGCTCTTATAAAGCCTTATATTCTCATCTTTCACTCAATTGTAATATTATTATCAATTATTGGTAAATTTATGGTTACCATGTCATATTATTTATTTTTTACCTTAATAATTCATAAAGAATATGTTATCAATTATAGATTTTATATTTTCGATGATAAACCATGATATAGCTTTTCTAGATATTTATTTTTCATATTATGTACTCACGAAGGGTCAAACACCACTAACTCTTCTGGAGTATTTTTTTAAAGGGAATATGAGATACAATGGATGGTAGAAACATTAATGATAACAAATTCCATCCAATATGATTTACACTTGTATTCTAATAATCTCTCCCCAAAGTGTAAGTCATGTAAACAAACTTTTCTTATTTATGTATTTTAAATAGGGTGAATTGCATATAATAAGTTGATAACATATCTTTAACTTGAAAATCTAAGTGCTTTCTTATTTAGATATAATCATAAATTTCAATCCAATTAAGCTATCACCTTAAGATTCTTTGATGGACAAAGTTCTAATATATATGTCTATAGATCATAATTTTCATTATTGATTCCTTTTCTGCCTACAAAAATGGGAAAACTATATTAATTGTTTAATAACTATATCGATTTTGTTACCAATTTTTTATGAACTACATATTTTTTTTGTTATTAGTTCTTCTAGAACTATATCACTTTTTTACTTATATTTCTTCAAAAAATGCCATATATAGTTCTTCAGGAACTATCATATATATTGTTATTTCACTATATGATATTTTCACTTTTTTATTATGTTTTTTTCAAAATATAAAGTATTTATTTATTTTTACAACATGCATATTTTCTCAATATTTTATTATTCAAAAACATTACTCCTTTGTATATATTCTATAACACTTCAAAATTTATTCATAAATTTATAAATTCAACAGAAATTTGAAGATATCTATAAGGACTAAAATCAAATTACATAGTTACAAAGATTTGAATCATAAGCCTTCAGGGCTTTAATATTGATAAGTCATTAGTCTTCAGGACTCTGTATAGTAAATATATTTTTCAAAAATTATTTGTGTTATTCAATATTTGAACCATAAGCTTTCAGGATTTTAATATTTGTAATCAAGCCATCAAAGTGTCACGAGTTGTTTTTTTTTTCATATCATTCAATAATATGAGTATAATGGTTGTTGGTCATTTAATAATATGAAATTATAATATTAATAGATATATTGAATGTCAAGAATATATAAGAATAAGATAAGAATAAAAATTAAACTTTAAATTAATACAATGTAAAATTTAAATATAACATGAAATAAAGAAAAAAAGATAAACTCTTGTACCTCGTATGCCAATATGAATCTCTATTGTAAAGTCATGTTTCCTCTCAATAAATTGGAGTTATATGGAACTAATGTAGCTATTAGCTAATTACTTCATGTAATGGACAAGGATCTCATCAACAAACATACCAATCCATCGTTCACTATATAGTCAATAGTTTCTCATAATAAAATATATTTGAGCTATTAGCCTTCTGAGCTACATTATTTTTAGTCTTGAAGAAAGATTCTAATTATCATAATTTTTTTATAAACAAATCATATAATGATTCTTCTCAGAATCAAAACTCTATGGTTTCTAGCCATTTAATAAAATAAAAAAAATAAAAAAATATATGGCTTCTGGCTATAAAATAGAAAGTCAAAGTTACATTATCAAAATAAAAAATCAAATATACATGACTTCTAGTCATAAATTAAAAAATCAAAGTTATATGGCTTCTAGCCATTTAGTAAAATAAATAAAAATCAAATATATATGGCTTCTGGTCAAAAGATAAAAAATCAAAGTTATACAACTTCTAGTCATTTAATAAAATAAAGAAAAGTCAAGTATAAATAGCTTCTGGCTATAAGATAGAAAATCATATCTATATGACTCTTGTTTATTTAATAAGATAAAAAATCAAATATATATAGCTTCAAGCCATTTAATATAATAGAAAATCAAACATATATATATATGACTTTTGGCCCTAAGATAGAAAATCAAAGTTATATGGCTTCTAAACATAATATAGAAAATCAAAACTATATAGCTTCTAGCTATTTAATCTAAAAAAGATGAAAAATCAGAGTTATATGGCTTCTGGTCATTTAATATCAAGAAGATGGAAAATCATAGTTATATGGCTTCTGGCCATTTAATTTTAGAAGGCAACCCTTTAGGGAGATTGCAAATATCAATTGGAACTTTAGGTTCTATCGAAATAGTAACATTAGGTTAGTGAGGAATAGAAGAAAAAAAATTCATCCCATCACAATTAGCTCAAAAGGTATAACATCCATATCAAAATTAAACTGTAATGCTAAAATGTGAAGCAAAATCTCTAATCTTGACCATGGGACCCGATGTATAAAACAATGGTAAAAGATCTTTTTGAATCCATCTAATGGCTCAGATTACCCTACAAGATTGATTACAGATATAAAGACTTTGAAACATCATATATACAATGCTCAATATATTTTCATTTGAATAGAGCAAATGATACTCTAGAAAAATTATATAGATGATGCTCTAAAGTTATATTAAGGATCAATGGTATATATCTTGGCTAAAGCATCATGCTTATAATGTGTTATAAAACTAAAGAAAGAGTAGAGAAGAAGAGAATAGAATTAGAGAAAATGGAAAATAGGAATTTTTCTCATTCCATTTAAGATATTAAATAAATGGTACATGGCTCTATTTATAGGAACAACTTTACAACTTTAGTAGAATCTACATATTACATAATAATAAGAAATAATTGTGAATCATGAAAAAATATAAGACATTAAACAGAATGAGAAATATATAGATATCCACAAAGATATTGTTAAGTTCATAACACGATTAATATATTAGTGTCAACATTTCTTTTTTTTTTTAATGAAATAATAATACCAACATTTCTAATGTTCATAGGACAATGAAACGACAAAAATGTTGACTCCTATTATGCTTTGATTAATTTTAACCATTGTTGTTACCTTAGACTAATTTTTAATGTTGCACCAGTTTACTGACATTAAAAATTAGATCATAGCCCATGATTATCAAGTCAAATGATCTGGCGTGTTTTCTTTTTCTAATGAAAAGAAATAAACTTAAAAGTTATTCACAATCCTACACTAAGTTCTTAAGCTTACCTTTAATCCTTCTACCACCCACCATCTCACTTAGAAAAGACGGTGGATGGTCAAAGGTACAAAACCTGATAGTTATATTACGTGCATAGTTTGCTAATCTATCTACATATCTGACAAAAATTAAAATAGGCTGCTCCTAATAGGTTGAAAGATATAGCTCCTAATAGGTTTCTCACAAGATTTTATTCTCTTTTTGAGCTAGTTCTGTGAAACTTGCTGCGTATCACTCCTTTTGTACACAACTACATAGTACTTATTTTGGGAGAAATATACAATGAAGTGAATTACAAACTTAAACGAAAAATTAAAAGAGAGATAAATTAAGAACTAAGTATAATTTTCAAAAGTCACATGATATATCTTGTCATTTATTTGGCCAAAATTGGGCACTTTATCAAAATACTACACAGTATTTATCCGACAGAGATTAGTCTTATACCCAAAATAATTTGAAAATATTTTGAATTATATCAAAAATAAAATTATCAAAATATTGTACTATGGAGACTATTTCCTAAAATGCTATATTAAATCTTGTTCATCAGACGAACAAGTTTGAATTTGCAAGAAAGTCATCTAGTAAGAGAACGACTTTCATATTTGACAATTTTTTTCAACAAAATTGAAAGTTGTTTAGGGCATGATCAAGTTTAGCGGACGCTGCTACTATCACTTATATGTGCCTCTTCTTCTTCTTCTTCTTCTTTTTGGCTTTTTTATTTCATAAAAAATTATAAACAAATAACAAAGATGTGAGTTGATGGAATGGGCATTCGTTTGTAACTTTTGCTGAAATAAAAAAGGAAAAAGCAAAGATATAGAGATGTGGCAGGTGCAGAACGATTTTCAATTTTGTTAAAAAGAAAAAGTTGTCAAACATGAAACTCTTCTCCTATTGAACAACTTTCTCAAAAATTCAAAGTCGTTTATCCGGTGAACGAGTTTCAATATAGTATTTGAGAAATAGTTTCTGCAGTATAGCATCTTGGTGGTAAATTATTTTACTATGTTTAGCATTTTGATAAAAATGCCACCAAAATGATCCTCTATGTTCCAAGGTTGCTTGAATTGTATCCGAATACTGAAGTGTCATTTTTTGTTTCCTTCCTTCTCACCAATAATCCTTACAAGAACAAACCCCTTTTTCAAAATGGTGGAATCTATTGCGATCTCTAACCACAATTTTCCTGCTCGTAATTTTCGCTATGAGCTTGATCATTGAATGGCAATCATTGCAAATCCTTATATTTTTCATGACTCTTAATGTCGTGCCTGGCTCAGTTGAAATTAGTCCATAACATATTGCAAGCTTCTCACTATGCACAGCCAAAGCCCACTCTTTTTGCTTATCATCATCAACATCATGTAAAGCCAATTCTGTTGCAGGTACATAGCCTTCCAACCTTGTCAAATAGTTCAACTCCTCTAACTTTTCATAGATTCTTTTCCTTTGAGGGTGTCTTAGGTCTCCTGAGAAGAATTCATGAATAATACTATTGACTTCAATGGAACTACAACCTGGTTCCTTCAAAACTCCTTCCTTCTCCATTTTCTTTCTCACTTTTGCAGCATGATTCCATCTTCCTGATGAAGCATAGAAATTTGACAGCATTATGTAGGATCCAGACTCAATAAAATTGCACTCACTCAATAGTTTAGCAACACGATCTCCAATCTCGGCATTTCTATGGATTTTACATGCACTTAACAAAGAACAGAGCATTCTACTATCAGGATGCACTCCCATTTTGCCAATGAAATCATAAGCTTCTTCGAGCCTACCTACTCTAGCAAGCAAGTCAACTATGCAACCGTAGTGTTGTAATTGTGGCTCAATCCCATGTTCTGTTTCCATTGATTGAAATATCTCATAACCCAGCTCCACCAAACCTCCATGGCTGCAAGCATTCAAGACTCCAACAAAGGTTATGCTATTTGGTTTAAGACCTCGCTTTATCATCTCCCTAAACAATTCGATTGCCTCAATGCTCTTTCCATGCATAGCTAACCCCACAATCATCGAATTGTAAGTGGTCAGATCTCTCACGTTCAGTTCTCTGAACAATAACTGCGCTGCATCAATATCACCAAACCTTGAATACATATTGATTAAGGCACCACCAATGAATTGATTCATCTTGATATTGCACTTGCTCATGTACATGTGTACCCATCGACCTAGCTCCAAAGCACTCAACTGCATACAAGCAGATAAAACACAAACAATGGTGACTTCATTAGGCTTCACATTCTTTGCTAGCATCTCTCTGAATATCTCCAAACCCCTATTGAACTCCCCATTCTTTACCAACCCACCTATCACTGCCGTCCAATAGACCGTGTCACTTGATTCTAGTTTACTAAATAAAGCCATCGCCTCTTGAGTTAGCCCATGATCAAAATAGCAAGTTGTCATAACTGTGCATGCAACAACATCACACTCAGACATTTTATCGAACAACTTCCGAGCATCCTCCAATCTACCACACTTCCCATATAGTTCCATAAGCTTCAATGCTATTGATCGGTTTAAACTCAACCCGGATTTCAGAACCTGACAATGAACTCCTTTGCCATAGCCAAGAGCAAGTAAAAGAGCACAAGCTTTCAAGACTGAAGTGATCGCATACTCATCAGGCAAAATCAACTGGTTGACCATTTGAGTATACAAGTTAAGAGCATCGCTGTGAAATCCAAGGGAAACCAAACCATCAATAAGAGCAGTGTAGAGGTACACATTGGGGTTTTCAGTGCGGTGAAAGACCTTGGTAGCATAACCAATGGAACTGATTTTACAGTAAAATCGAGTAAGTTCGAATAGGAGGAAAGGATCTTGCTCGACTCCTTTCCTTATGATTTTGGCATGAATTGATCGGGCATGATTCATGTCTTTACTCTTCTGAAGCATTGAGATGAGGTTCGTCCGAAGGATGTGATCATTATTGCCAGGAATTGAATTCGGACAAAATTTTGGGTTTCCCATAACGGGGACCAGATTTGAAAAGCTCATGTTGGTCTCCAAATTCCTGCTTGTTTCGGCCTCCTATTCTCGGATTTGTCTCCAATTTTGGCCCGAAATGTAAGTCATCGATCCGTTGTTGAATCATCTGAAAATTTGAGTTATTGGCTCCAAATAGCACCGTGCCATGCAGACGAAGGGCCAAGTTCGTTTTCACTTGAAACGCAGAGACTCCCAACAGTCACGCGAGATATATGATTAAGATTAAAAAAATTAATTAAATTAGATATTTATAAACGAAATATTAATTGCTTTTCTAAATTATTTTTAAAAAAATTAAATTTTTAATCTCTATAATTTTGACTCGTTGTAAATACTAAATTTAATTCTTGATTTTTAATATCTCCAACTCAAAACTATGAACAGCTGAAGTTTTAAGAGAACAAAATTATAGAGATAAAGTCATTGGAGTCAAAATTCAAAAAATAAGTTACAAGTCATTGGAGTCAAAATTCAAAAAATAAGTTACAACTAAGTTGAATCAACTTAAAGTTTAACAACTGAGCTACAATCAAGTTAAAACTAATGAACAAAAAATCAGATTCAGACAGCCAATTTAGACTGGTAAACTGGCCTGTGATTTGGTCTGGTTTAGCAACAAAACTGGAGGAAGATTGAACCGGAGTAAACTAGATTAAACCGGTGTAAACTGTCACAACCAGCCAACCTGCTAGTTTAGGTGGCTTAGCTGGGTTGTTTGGAAAAAAAAAAAAAAAGAATATGAGACTGTTTCACACACAAACAAAAAACATTGATTGAAGAAGAAGAAAAACATAAATAAAAGAAAGATGATCGTTTTCTTTCATTTCTCTAGTTCTACAAGTTCGCTTTGTAAATAAAAATAAAATTTATTCTCATCCCTCTGGCTCTTTGAGTGCATCTGAATGAAGATAAGGGAGCATGGAGCTGTGAAAACTAAAAAAAGAAGAGGGGAACCTCTAAATGAATGAAGAAGAAAGAAATATTGAAATAGAGAGAAGAATGAGAATAAGAAAGAAAACTACCATAGCACGTGAATACCCAACCCATTCTGTACAAGATATGAAAAGACTGAATAATGAAAGAAAATAATTAAAAAAAGTGAAGTGGCGACTTTTCCAATGGAAAAGCAGATCGTGAAAAATGTGAAGACTTAAAATTGAAAGAGGTGAATAAAAAATTAGGTTTCCCATGCGGTTCAAGTTTCCCACGCAAAATCATCTTACAAGAATGGATGGATTTGACTAATAAGTATTCATATCACATTATTTATTATATATAATTTCATAAATATATCTTTTATTTTATGTATATTATCACAATTATTTTTTAGATAATTATTTATTTTATATGCATAATATTAGGTATTTATTATTATTTGACATTTTCTTCATATCTTTATTTTAATTTTCAGTTAAAATAGCTAATATATAATTTAAAACATAGCATTTGAATTACTACCGGTTTGATTATAGGTTGACCCTAATCTGACCCATTAACTATTAACCCGGTATCTTGATTGGTTCAATCACCGGTCTAGCTTTTTGTTCCGTGGTTAAAACAATTTCTTTAATTATTTGCATTAAAATTTATTTTATTGATGAAAAATTTTATTTAATATATGCAATCAACAAAATTATGGGAAAAATTTCAAATAAAAAAGCTTGAAATTATGATATTCCAATTTAAGCACTAACCCTTCAAAATGACAGAAAAGAAAGTAAACTAAATTGGAATTTTAAAATTATAAAAAAATTACAAAAATGCCCCTCAAAAAAGTTTGGTGCCCCTCATCAGAGCCTTGTTGGCGACTGGCCACCACCGACAGTTGGTTGGCTGCTTGCCTGCACTGGAACTCTAGAACTGGCCACTGATAAGGTAGCTGCTAGTGGGGCTTTTTTTTGGTAGGATGTTTAAAAAAAACAGAGAAAGGAAAGTGAGGTTGGTGGGATTTTGGCAAAAGAATTTGATCCTCCAACCTGGCAACTCCTAAATTTAAGGGTGACCACTAAACCAACATGCTTTGCTAACATAATAATGCTATATACATATATATATATATATATATATAAGTTAACTCTTTATTTTTGCTCCAACTTGTAACAACAATTCATCTAGGAATAACAAATTTTAAATTGTGAAATGTCAAGTCTGATTAGGGATTAACAACACTTTTTTTCTTGATACATAACATGTGAATCAATTAAAAATGACAATAATTTCTATAGTAATAATAAGTCCTAATTGTAAAATGCTGAATTTGGAATTAATAACATGTTTTTTCCTTATACATAATGTGTGAAATAACATGTGAATCAATTAAAAATGACAATAACTCATCAGGGAATAACATGTCCTGATTGTGAAATGAAAAATCTAATACGTTTTTTTAATACAAAATATGAAATAACATGTCAATCAATTAAAAATAGCAACAATTCATTTAGAAATACCATGTCTTAATTGTAAAATGGTGAGTCTGCATTTAGAGTTAACATGTTTTTTTCTGGATACATAAAATGTGAATCAATTTATAAATACCTTTTAATCTATATATATATATATAACTCATTATAAATTAAAATACTTTTTCATATACTTATTTCATTTCCATTGTTTTTGCCTTTCTTTTGTCTTTTTTTTTTTGGGGGTTATATTGTTTTACGTGCTTATATATCTATGTAGAGATTAAGGGACTCAAGGCCCTTGCATTTTCAGGGTATATACATATCAAAATTATTTATGTAGCCAAATTCCAAAATATATTAATATAGTTTTGCTCGAAAAGAATTCACCATAACAATCTATTTTGTTTTTCTATAATATATTAATATACTTTTTCTCAAAAAATATATTAATATACTATTTTTATTTTATGTTCATATTTTAAAAATAGGAATATAACTTTTCTGACAAAAAATAAAAATATATCAAACTTTCAAAATAATAAAATATAATATGATATTAGATTTAATTTGAACAATTTTAATTAAAGTAAATAATAAATTACATATATCTATTAGAGAAAAAAAACATGTTGTTCACCTCAAATCTAAACTTATCATTTCACGATGAGGATTTATTTTTTTTATATAAATTGTTGTCATTTTTAATTGATTTACATGTTACGTATAAAAATATGTGTTATTAATCCCAAATTTAGATTTATCTTTTACAATCAGAACTTGTTATTTTCAGATGAATGGTTGTCATCTAGTTGAAATTAAAGTAAATGAGTTAATTTTTTTTTTGGCATTATAATGTGAATAAAGCATGTTGGTTTAGGGCTCACCCATAGTATTAGGAACCACTAGGTTGGGGATCAAAAAAATTCCTCCCCCTTTAAAAAAAATCCTCCTACAAAGGAAAAGCCCCCACTGGCAGCCCCCTCGCCAGTGGTTGGTGCTGGAGCTCCAACGGTGAATAATTGCTAGTGAGGCTCCAATGAGGAGTTCTAAACTTTTTTTATAAAAAAATCAAAGGGTATTTTTGTAAATTTTAGATTTTAAATTTATGTTTACTTTTTTTCCTATCATTTTAAAGTGTTAGGTGCTTAAATTAAATATCATAATTTCAGGATATTTTATCTAAAATTTTTTCAAAATGATTTGAAAAAAATTATGAATTTGAAAGAAAAAGTTAACTGAAATTTTGCATTTGATATGTATGCAAACCTCTCTAACTTGTGCATTTAGAAGCAATGGAATAACTAGTAAGTAGACCTATGATTCATTTCTAAAATAATTATTAAAGAATATACAAAGAAATATTGAATCATAATTACTTTTCTTTTCCTTTTTTTTCTGTTATTGATTACAATATTATCTTTAAGGAGTACATACTAAAGGGAAGAAGCACCTAATACCTAAAACTTACATCAGCAAAGAAAGATAAAAACCTATACAGTCCGAAACTAGGAAATTAGTGCCTATATCAGTGCCTAAAGGACCTTGGATAATCTTTTGGAAATTCAGGTGGTCAGGAGAGTAGATTATGAGGCTGAAATTAATGGCAGGTTGAATTTGTGGCTGATTGATGATGAATAACAGTACTTGAAGAAACAGGGAGAGAATAGTGAACCACTTTGCAGCTCTTCTTCTTACTTGGACTCAAAAATGCCTGAAAATATAACCCTGAAAGGACAAAGTAATAGAAAATAACTTCTTACCATGGGATCACTTCATCCTCTAGTTGGGCAGATAAATTGACCAATCTGCAACATTAATAAGAAGAAGGAGCAGGCATAATTGCATTATGTGAAGTGCGCGGCTCGCTTAAAGATAGCATATGCTTTTGATAATTGACTTCTAATTTAATTCTATTAACCACCATTGAGGGGTGAGACTCAAAGTGTTCTTTCGGCTTCTTATTCCTCAAGAACCACATATAATAGAGAGTCCAACATTATCCTCAAGCGTAGCATTGCATAAAGAGTCCATAAACCAAACTTCAACATCAGTTGCTAGAATTGAGTGTGAGTAAAAGTCCCATGGAGCAGAGAACCAAATTGCCCAAGCCCATAGATAGCGGAAAAATAAGTAAGATCTATTTTCAACCTCTTTTTTATGCAGTGAAAAAAAAACCGGACCGAACCGGCTGGTTCAACCGGTGAACCGGTGAACCGGCCAGTGGTCCGGTCCGGTTAAAGCAATGAACCGGTCATAAAATGAACCGGCATCAACCCGGTCAAACCGGGATAAACCGGTGCAAACCGGCAAAAATCGATATAAACCGGTAATGAACCGGTTTGAATGATATTTTGCTATTTATCTTATTTTTTCTTATTCAACTCCTAATATTTCAATCACTATATATTTAAATGAATTTTAATAATAATTTTGGTATTAATAATTATTAATTTTAGTTATTAAGAAATCATAAAGATCAAAATCCTTAATGTTATTGTATTTTGTTTTAATTACAGTCAAATTATTGTTGTATTTCCTTACATTTTGTTATTAGTGATTATTAATATTGCTATACTTTGTTATTTTTAATTAAATTTTATCATTTTAATGTGACCGGTTTGATCCCGGTTTGACCCCGATCTGACCCATTGACCCTTGAACCACTACCTCAACCGGTTTTTTGTTCCTTGTTTTTATGAGAGAAACAGGAGGTATCACTATCAATCGGAAGATGATGACACTGTAGAATTTCTCTGAAACAACTTTTCTAAATAAATCTATAAATTTAACTTTTTTAAAGTAACTTCAAGAAATAATTTTTTTTATAACCAAACTATGCTAACAACAAATTCAAATCTATCACAATCATATAAACTAACTTACTATATAATAAGGTTATCTATGATAGAAAAGAGCAACGTCCAATCCTACATCCTATCATAGATAAAAGAACTTTTCTTAACTCATTCAAAAACAAACCATGTTAGAAAAGATTAATATCATCCAACATGGTTATAAAACAACATATTATATAGCTCATAAATCGAAATAGCAAGATTAATAAATTCATAATAAACAGATATGCAATTATAGGTCTCTAGCTAACTACCAGCATACATACCACAACAAAACAAATCAAAGGACACAAAAACATGATAATGCCTAAGTCAAGTAAACACAAATTGTCTTGTGATGGCAATATATAGGAAATAATATAACTCATAGATCGAAAAGGTGCTACAAGTCGTTATTGTAGCTTTACTCCTCCTATGCCTTTGCTAACGTCCCTCCTCTAAAACTTTTACCTAAAAAATGTTAAACAATAGGAATGAGACAACATCTCAGTAATTAAATCCCTACCTATCACACACATTAGGATGGGCTAGCGAGGTATCCGGTGGGATACACAAAGTTAATAACAGTCAATAGACATTTATTTAATAGTTAGATTCACAATAAGCATATAAGTCAAATATTTTCACCAGTCTCCTGTAGCTAGTAATTTCAGAAGAGATAACATATTTTTCATTTATTCAAAAGATATAAATATCAATGAAGATTTCATGTCATATGCAATCCATAAACCCAAATCCACCCTTATATCCTCCTTATTTTTGTCGATTGGACCACAGGCTAAGTTTTTTCCATTTGACTGGTTGCTCTCACAAGCTCATCACACGAGTGATATGAACTGGCTAAAGACCACAGAGCACTCGATAGACCATGAGTTCTCCCCTCGAAGAACTCATGGAGTGTCGCAGTCCCTCAAAGAACTAGTAGGACAACAATAGTGGCCAACTATAGAGCTTCATATAGTGGCCAATACCACGTGACAAGTATTTAGATCTCAATAACTTCGATCATCTCCTCCACAACCCATAACAAATGCACATGATTCAAAACATTCAAATGGATATACACATATACAAGAAACATAACTCATTAAAACTTTAAATCAAGCATCATATTCTAAAGGTCAATTATTTTCAAACTAACTTTATTCAGTTCTCTTCAACATAGTATCCCACAAGATAGTTTATGCAAATAAAAATTTCATATAAAAGAATTCAATTATAAAAACCACTTACCACCACATGCCAAAACATGCAATAGATAGAAATTCAGTTACATAGTCTCTTAGCTAACAATCAAACACAAAAGAAGCTTGTAATCGAACATACAGCAATAGAGTTCATATCTACAAATAGAATTAAAACATTATCTTTATAGTGTTAGAGTAAGTTACTCACAAAAGTTCTAGCTTTTAACTCCCTCTCTGACATATTCACGGTTACTCAGACTTTTAGCTCAAAAGACTTTTTCTAAGATTTGTAGTAAGAATATATATATATATATATATATAATGACTTAGATTCAAATCCTAGGTTCTCTTAACTTACATTTATCATTAGAATCACTAACTTTGTAACCTAGATAGAAAACCCTCAATTTATAACTTATGTTATATCTTTAAAGAATTTAGACAAACAGATTTAATTTGAGTTAATTTATTCTCACCACTGAAGTTTAATTATTGAACCAACTATTAAAGTTAATGTCTTACATGTCACAAGGTTACTCTTAAAATTTTGGATCGATCCAATGATGAACGAATTTAAAAACACTAACTTACTATTCAAGGTTCTATCTACCAAATCTTAAAAAAAAAAAATTTGAAAACTTACCTAATAGCTTGTAACTCAAAGATTGGATTGACGATCCAATTGTTAAAATTGACAAATTGGATGTCCCAAACTGACTAACCAAATTTCAGGTTGATCCAACAATTCATAAACTCAAAACTAACACTTTTTTAAGACTGTCTAAAATATGTATGAAAATTGTTTGCTTACTCATAACTCTACCTACTACCTCCTATATATATATGGGCTCCTAGAGCTCCTTCATTCTAGCATTTAGTTAATGTGGGACTTCTATATCATGTTATACTATTTATTTCTATAATATCATACACACACATTCATACACAAAAGTCATGATTAATTAAATTTGCCTACATTTTAACCTCTATTAACTTGTTGCTAAAAAATATTTATTTATAATTTTAATTAAATTCTAAACATAAAAATTTAGGATGTTACATTCTCTGAGAGGGAGAACATTTAACAAGAAGCATCATAAAAGCAAACTAACACTTGGTAGTAACCTTAGTCTGTTCATTTGTTTCCAAAATAGTGGAAAGTCAACATTGAAGGTAGACATAGAACTAGACGGCAGAAGCGTGTAACCTACAGCAAGAGAATATACCCCCTTGTGTATTTCCTTGCCCAATAATAAGATCAGATCTATTAGAAACAGAGAAAAGGGTTTGAAAAAAAAAAAATTCCCACTTCAAAATCATATAATGAATTAACTAAACTCTTGTTTCAACAACCTCTCTAATACAATAGTAAATCACTCACTGACGTAATAGTCAGTGAGCAAGGGGATTGCAGTGGCCACACAAAGCGGCTGAAGGGATTAATTTGCTGACCACTTCCCATCAACTAAAACATGTGATTTAGTACATCTCTGACATAATTACTTTTCTCAAGTTAAGAAATCATACATCAATAGTTTAAATCTATAAAACATTTAGAATAAGTATATGCGAGATTACTTATACAATACTATAGCAATGCAAAAGGGATGAATATCATCGTTAACAAACGTGTAAAACATATATTTCCAAGTGCCCAACCCAAGTCCGGTCAAAAAAAAAAAAAGTGCCCAACCCAAGGAAGAATGAATCAGAAAATTTTTTTAAAAATTATTCATAACTCATAAAATCAGAGCACAAATGTTTTTATTAAGTTGCATTTCTAAAATTTTAATGATGCATGGAGAGATGTGGCTCTTAAGAAGAGAGAAAAGTAAATGTGCTTACATGCCTTATCTGTGCATCAAACTATAAAGGAGGTAGAATAAATAAATAAATATTAAAAAAATTAGTTAAATTAGTTATCTATAATAAATAAATATTATTTTATCTAAAATATCCTTATTAATTATGTGCCTTATAATGGTAACCTTTTCACATGTACAATTACCATGATTACTACTCTAAAAAAAGTAAAGAAATATGAAAGATAAAATGAATTGTGATTTTATATTTAAGACCAAATTAAATTTTTAACTAATTCTTATAGGTGACATTAATAATGTATAAAAGCACTTTGAAGATATAAAAATTGATAAAACAATTGCTTCAACTCCATTTAGGATAGTCCCTGAGACCTTTTTTTCCCCATCAATTATATTAATTTTCTCATTCATATTTACGGGAGAAAAATTTAAAAGGTGAATTATTACTATATACAAGACAAATTACAAAATTTGAGCAGCATTTAATATTTTTCCTAATATATCCTTATCAGATGTATAAAATGACTTGACCACATGGAGTATAATACCGTTTCTCCATGCGGAATTTAAATTTCTAAAGCATTTAAGATTGGGGGAAAAAACCAAGTACACAAGGGCAAACTTGAAAAGATAAAAGCATAAACGCAAGAATTAATTAAATTAGTTTTTTTGACGTGCGAATTATTCTTTTAGTTCTATTGATAAGTCACTTTCAACATGTTTAATACAGATTAAGAAAATTTTTAAACTATATTAATTCTCATTTAAAATTTAATAACTTTTTAACTTTATTCTTATTTAATATACATTATATATCATGTAAATAAAATCAATACAATAATAAATAAAAAGTAAAATTATACATTCATATGAAAAATTTATCTCAGTACCTTCTAAATAGGATTAAAAAATATCTTTTCTTTCTCTTTTTGTCTTATAAATCGGAAGAGAGGGGTAGATAACTTTGTCCCACAAAAAGGAGGAAGCATCAAAGTGAGAAGCGGCCAGGTTTAATGATTTGGTGGGATCCACAAATGTTGTGGTTGCTGAACTGCTTCCTTTTCCTTGTGGATTTATACCAAAGTGAGACTTTTTTGGGGATAAAAACAAAATGATATTAAGTAAAATGAGAATTTACAAGGTTGAAGTTACATGATAGAAAAAGAAACAGGGCAAGTATAAAGGCCAATACAACTATACAATGATAAAAATCATAAGGTGAAGCAATCCTAATTATAGTAGCTGAAAATTGAAAATATTTGCAAGGGGTAGAGAACATATGAAAGTGAAGTTGAATGAAACTGAACAAAATTTACCATATATGAGGTGAATGGAGGGGAAACAATGGGATTATCAAATTTTAATTAAAAAAATATAAGATAAAAAATGACTAAAAATAATTAAAAGCTTTTAACTCAACTTTTGTAATTTTTAAATTGAATTTGTTAAAAAAAAAAAATTCTCCTCGCCTCTATTTTCTTTATACCAGATGAACCCTCAGCCTCAGGGAATGAATACAAAAATTAAAGGTCTGCTTGCCCTCCTCACATGCTCCACTACCTCATACCACTAGGATATTATTGACCAAATTTTGCAGATAGGAGACATATCTCTGTATTACAAAATCTTCTTTTAAAAGAAAGTATCAAATTAAGTTGATTAATTTAAAAAGATTATGGAAACTAAATATATTAGAGAGAATTTCAATAAACCCCATGAGTAGCTAATTAATATCAGACAACCTCTAAAATATTTTAAAATTTCAGTCAACCCTCTTAGACCAAAATGAAATTAAAATTTAAGAGTAGAAATACAATTAGAGTTGCACATAGACAGGACTAGAAAGGACAGGACCTGTAACTGATGCCTAGTCCGAAAGATGAATGGACTACATTTTGTAGTAGCCGAAAAATTAGAAGGTGAAGCAATCCTAATAATAGCAGCTGAAAATTGAAAATATTTGCAATAGGAAGAGAACATATGAAGGTGAAGTTGAATGAAACCGAACAAAATTTACCATATATTTGGCATGAGGTGAATGGATCGAAGAGAAATGGATGAAAAAATTTAATAAGTTTGATTTAAAATATTAAAAAAGTGGGTTTTTAAAATTTTAATTAAAAATATAAAATAAAAGAATAACTAAAAATAATAAAAGTTTTTAACTCAACTTTTGTAACTTTTAAATCAAATTCATTAAAATTTTTTCTCCCCGCCCCTCTATTTTCTTTATGCCAGATGAACCCTCAGCCTCAGGGAATGAATGCAAAAATTAAAGGTCTTCTTGCCCTCCTCACGTGCTCCACTACTTCATACCATTAGGATATTACTGGCCAAATTTTGCCGATAGGAGACATATCTCTGTATTACAAATTCTTCTTTTTTTAAAAAAAAAAAGTATCAAATTAAAGTTGATTAATTTGAAAAGATTGTGAAAATTAAATAAATTAGAGAGAATTTCGATAAACCCCTTATAACTAATTAATATCAATCAACCCTTAAAACATTCTAAAATTTCAGTCAACCCCATTAGACTAAAATAAAATTTAAATTTAAAGATAAAAATACAAATATACAATAATACCCCTTTTTAATTTTTTTAAAAATAAATATTAATTATCGTCGGAGGATTTTCTTAAAAAGAAAAATAAGTGGCTAGGGGGTTTAAATCCATAATCCCTTGGCACACCAAAAAAAAATATAATCATCCAGCTAACCAATCCACTTGGTCATATAATGTAGAGAAAAACATTTATAGCAAAATAAATGTCCAAGTGTAAATAAACAAATGAAATTCAACGATTTACAAGTGAAATTCAGTCATTTACGGCAAAAATTTGGTAATTTACATGAAACATAAGAAAATTCTCAACCCCAAATGTAAATGTTTAGAATTCAACAATTCACAACTCAAATTCAACAGTTTACAAGAAAATTCATAGTGTTTTTTAATGTTTATGTTTCTTGTAAATCACTAAATTTGGGTTGTAAATCACTTCTTTTATTTGTTTTGTAATGTTTATGTTTCTCATAAATCGTTGAATTTGAGTTATAAATCACTAAATTTTTGTTGTAAATTGCCAAATATCACTTATTTATTCACACTTAAACACTTATATTTGGGGTTGTTAATTTCCTTATGTTTCTTGCGAATCGCCAGATTCAGATTATAAATCGCCAAATTTTTGTTATAAATCTCCTAATTTTACTTGCTTGTTCGTACCTGAACACTTACATTTGAGATTATGAATTTTTTTATGTTTCTTGTAAATTGTCAATTTTTTGTTATAAATTGTTGAATTTTACTTGTTCATTTACACTTAGATACTTGTATTTGTTTTGTTATACATATTCTTCTTTGCATCATAGACTTATTTTGAAAATGGTTGGCTTGGTGATCTTTTTTTTTTTTATGTGTCAAATGGTCATGGGCTCAAAACCCCCATGGTCACCTTATTTTGAAAAAAAATTCTCCGGCCACTGGCACCGAAAGTTGGAGCTCCAGCAACAATTAATATTTTTCTTTTAAAAAAATTTTAAAAAAAGAAGGGTTGTATTGTATATTTACCCTTAAATTTTAATTTCATTTTGGTTCAAAGGGGTTGACTGAAATTTTAAAATGTTTTGAAGATTGGCTAATAGTAATGAGCTACCAAGAAAGTTTATTAAAATTCTCCCAATAAATTATTCAATTATAATATGTTAGATGATATTTCCAACATACTTATACGTATCATTAGATTATATATCAATTTATAAATTAATTTTAGAAAAAACAATAAATATGAATATTTTAAAATAATTTATTTAGTTTCGTTAACCTCCTCAAATTAGTTAACGGAAAAAAAAATAATGGTACGTTCAGAAATTAGAATTTAAATGTAGGTGCTTGAATTTGAGAAGGCTGAAATTACTGATTTGCTGGCACATTTATCGAGCCAGATGCGACAATATGTTTGATATTTTTTCTCTTGATTACATTTCAACAATGAGTCATCATATTTTGTCTGTTAACTAATACTGGGCGGCAAATAAATTAATTGATTATGAAGAAAGTCTTGCCATTAATTCCATAGCTTCCACTCCAAGCATTGTCAACTTCTTCTTGGAGTTTCCTTTAAAGTTAGGATTTTCTGCAAAGTCTGGGCCAGGGATTGATTCTGCAAAATTTGTTCTTTCAAAGCAGTCATAAGATCATGTTTGAACGTATCAATGCTGTACATAAACCTCTGACAACTATACATGAACGGTTAAAAATTACAGTAACTTTTCAAGGTAAAATAATAAATGAATGAATTACAATAACTATTGCTCATGACCAATTTTTTGAACAAATAGAAATAATAATTACCCACCTATAAATTTATGTATACTGAATAATGGAATGGATAAGCTGATTTAGTTTTTCCCATAACTAGGCCCTGACTCTGCACGCCTCTTATTATGAAGAACTATGAGGAAATGAAGTCAAATAAATTGAACATGAATTACAAAAACCAAAGAGGAAATGAACTAGGCTCATTCATTCATGCATGCATTATGCTGCAAATGCTACTCACATCTATAGAATTGCATCCTCAATCTGATAATCTTCAAGTTTCAAAGGGATTGATTACATGGCGCTTTGTAATGATTTTGAAGGGAACTGAAGATTGTAATCTACAAAAATCTTATTGCTTCGCCTACTTGTGAGGGTCCAAGTGAGGGTATAGTCCCAAAATATGCTCAGGCATGAAGTCATGCCTCGTCAAGATCCCAACTATTGGAGGTCTCTGCAAAAAGTTCAGATACAAAGATCACTCCAAGCCATTATAGATGTTAAAGCTAACATAACATACAAAATTACTATTTTCATCCTGACCGAGTATTTTAACAACCTAACATATGAGTTATTCGTTTCAGAGATTGTAATAGAATTTTTCACAGGTCATCAATTATCAACTTAGCTTCAGTTAGAGTGCCTCTATGACCAGTGATCAAGTGATTAAGGTTTTAAACCATTTGAAACCTTTAGTAGAGTCAAATGCATACAAAAGACTTACTGCAGGTGTCTTCGGCACCACCAACAAGTGTCTGAGGCCGAGCTCCCGGAAAAGAACTGCAGCTTTTGCTAGAGACATTGATTCCACCACTGTATACGGTGACGTGTTAGTAATTGGATGGAGATCAACATACATTTCCATCTCCTCCTTTGAAATGTCCAAATCCTCAAGCTTGGGGCCCTTGCCCAACCCTGGCTTTGCAAAATCCCGTGCTTTGAAGTTTCTCATAATAGTAGACCCAGTCATCATCTTCTGCTTTGTGAACTTCTTCCTTTTAAGAAGCACAAGCAGATGTGACCGTAAAACCAACCCAAACAACTCAGGAGCAGCCGAACAAGGAGGTTCATCGATTACAGGAAAGCCATGGTGCCTAGTAATCCTTAAGGCATGGATGATATTTCCCACTTTTTCAACCCCAGAAAAAGTGATCAGAGGGCCAGAGACAACATCACTTGCAACTAAATGCCTCATGTATGGTTCAGCATGTGCTTCCATATAAGGCAGCCCCTTCATTTTCACCATCTGATCATATACACCTTTGTTGAAGCTATCAGCCACAGTCTTTGAAACAAGAAGAACCAGCATCACCAGTGGTAGCATTAGGAGGTCATTGGTGAGTTCAAGGAGTATGACACAAATAGAAACAGTCATTCTCATGGTACCGCCTAGGAAGGATGCAGCTCCAAGGAGAGCGAACAATCCAACATCAAGTACAGTGAATGGACTTAAAAGACAGCCAGCGAGCCGCCCATATGAGGCCCCGGCAAGTATGACAGGAATAAATAGTCCAGAGGGAACAGCAATTCCATAAGTGATGATTCCAAGGAAGTATATGGCAACAAAGAAGATTAGAAGTGTAGAGAGATTAAACTCCTTGTCTGAGCCTGCTATAAAGAGGTTGCGGATGGCATCATCATTAGTAGTGAAAAAGAGAGAAGCAAGATCATTGTAATGATTAGGGGGACATTGGAAATTCTTGTAATGGCCAGAGCGACCTACGGTGGGACACTGGTCCCCCAAGTTAGGAGGGCAAGGGATGCAGTTTGATAGCCATGGAAGGCCAAATGAACAACAAGAGGTCAAAAGGGAGATTGTGACAACAAGCACAATTTTAAATATAGGGCCTCTCCTGCAATCCATAACAATATCAATCAGCAACCCAATAAAAGAATAAATAAACACAGATTACACAGTTATACAGACATAAAATATGAACTGTTGATATTGTCAAATAATAAAAGTCTAATATATACAAATAATATTCTACTTTATGGCCCCATTCTATGGCTGCATATTTAATATGAAGGAAACTTAGAGCAAGATATAGGCTGTATGATTCATGACACTCTAAGCGTAGAAAGGGGCTTTGATTGCATACTCGTTCATGATGCTATAAGTGCGAAGGACCTTGTCCACAAGGTAATTGTAAAGGCTTCCCAAAATCCCTCCAATGACACCCAGAAATACAACTGCCAGGAGGTCAGGGGTGCTGTATGCGGGCTTTGCTTCATTAACATCAAACATTATCAACCCGCCTTCCCCAAAAAGACCACAGTTTCCACCCCGACACAAGTCCATGAAACTTCTCAGTACTACTGCTACTACTGCTGTTGTGAAGAAAGTCCGCCACAGAAGAGCACTCCTCCACCTTAAAAAGAATGCAAGTTCAATCAAATAAATAAACTCAGTCACAAAGAAAATGAATCAAGTGTACATTTCCGCATGGTTTTTATGAACAACTTCCAATATAAGTTATCCTAGTGTCAATCATTTTGCATGAGAAAACCTATAAAGCAAATTATATGCCTAGATTCTTAATGATGACAAGGGAGAGAACCATGAAGCTGCTTCTTCGAGTGCAAAAAGGACACCACCAACTGGAGCACGGAAGGCAGCAGCAACCCCAGCAGCCGCACCACATGTGATCAAATCCCTTCGATCTCGATCATTTTTAAAGAATCTGAGCCATTTCCATGTCAGCCGATACTTTTGAGAACCACCTTGTCCAAGTAAATTGGCTATGCAAGCACCAGTATGTACCATAGGTCCTTCCTTACCAACAACAAACCCCGCAGCAACACCAAAAATTGAACCAAAGATCTGCGGAGTTCAAACCGTGTTTATGTCAATATAATCCAGTCAATTTTTCAGTAACCACTGCATATGAATGAAATACGCCAGCCATAAATCTCAATATTACCAAATGCTAGAAAAATTTTATTGGTGTGGTTTCTGGTTTTTAAAATGAACAAGGCATATGGAATTGACATGACAAATTTGAAGAGAAGGAATTACATTTTCCCTTGAAAATACTCTAAAATCAATCATAAACCTTAACTTAAGAGCTTAAACTCTAGTATTAAAATGGTCCTTGATGCATTGATTGGGAAAGAAAAGAAAGTTAGATCTAGCATCTTGATAGAAAGTAATTGAGGTGTGAAATTGTCTTTAACAGAACACAAATGATGAGGTTCACATACATGCACTTTGATATTGATAGTTTACCAACCTTGACAAAGAGGGTACTTGGAGCCAATATAGAATGGGCATCTATACCGTTGAGGTAGGCCTTCACCTCAGGTATGCCAGACCCAGCTGCTGCAGGGGCAATGTAGGCACAGAGGATGGCCGCGGCAATGGCCAAAATCATGTTACAACCGGCCAATGCCACAAAGGCCTGATAATACCTGCACTGGAGTAAAGATAATATTGTAGTTACTCCAAGGCTCCTTATAGCTCACTTCATTGCACGTAAAAAGCCAAGAGTGCATATATACACACTTTTAGGTCTTGTAGGGCATTAGAACAAAGCTCAAAATGTCAATACAGACACAGAAGAACAAAGATTAGGACCTAATATAAATTTTTTGTGCTCTCTTCACTTTCATTTTTCATTTCAATTCATAATCATACACGGTTATACTAAATTTTGCAGGACTGTTACGCTTAATATGTATGCACTCACACAACAACAGACCTAGGAAGCAAAGAACCTACAAAATTTAGCCTCTTTTTCATCAGCTTCAAACCAAACAGAAATGGTGAACTTAAAATATGAAGCTGGGCTAGATTGAGGATCCCGGAAAGACAATTATAGGGTTCAACCTTACAAAACTAAATCAATATCAATGAGACACTCTATTTTCTCAAGGAGAAATGACAATTACACTTGAAACTGAGGAAAAGGGAAAATAAAGAAACAATAAACAAAGATTGCATTTGATTGATAAGAATTAGGCATACTTTTCTTTGAGCATGAGACTGTTAGTGAGTAGAAGCTTGAAACCAGCAATGTTCTCGACAGCAAGGTTATTAAAAAAGCCAACAAGCCCTGTGCTCAAACCAATTAGAAGTGCAAGAGTCCATTTAAGAACAATATATTGGCATATTTCGACCTTCGTTCTAGACCTCCAATCTTGTTTAAATAGATCATTCTCAATGATCCTGCAAGAAAAGAACAAAAGTGAGGCAGAAGTTATGCGATGATCCGTGGAACATAATTCAAAACAAAATCAATCAGGGTGGTGCCATTTTAGCTTAAATAATTAAGAAAACAACTCTGAGGAAGAAAAATGCTTTCTGATAAACAAGATAAATGATCTCAGACTGAAGAACCTCAAAAGAAAAAGGGGGAAAAAAGAAGAAGAAGAAGCTCAGATTGACCACCTTTTGACTCATTTCCTACAGAGCAATAAAAAAATTCACATCCATAACAGATGATTTGAACAATGATGAGATCAAACAAAACACTCGACGGAAAACCCAAATGAAAGATTTGCTTTTCCATGAAAATTCGGAACAAGGGGAGGAAAGGAAGCTCAACTTGACCACTTTTTGACTCATCTTTTTATTGAAAAATCAAAAACCCAACTCCACCATGACAGATGATTGGAAGGACAATGAAATCAAAGTGATCAGCTGACAGAGAACCCAAATGAAATTTTACATGGAAATTCAGAGCAAGAGGAGGAAAGGAAAAATAAAAAGGAAGAATACTCGTAATCAAGACTTTCAATAGGGCAAACATTGGCTCCAACAATGGCGAGCTGCGACGTGTTGTTCATCCTATTGTTCTTGAGAAGCAAAGGCTCTCGGAGATAGGATTCTTTGATGACGACGTCGTCTGATGAAGGTTCTGAAGTATTGTCTTCCCTGTCTTGTTTGCCATAATCATTCGCCATGATCATCGCCACCCCACCACCCTCTATCTCCAGGTCCCTCTCTACTCCATTCCCATCCATTTTGAAACTTTCAGGGCTTCTTCTTAGTTCTTCGTTTCCTTCAAATTAACGCCTCTTTGACCTCCAGAACTCTCCAAAACCAAAACAATCATCAACTTCACACTTTATTCCCTCCTCCTTTTTCTGCCTCTCGGTCTCTCTCTCTCTCTCTCTCTCAATCTCAATCTCTCCTTTCTCGCTGCCTTTCTCTCTCTCTCTCTCTCTCTCTAGTGAACTTTGAAGAATCTTCTTCTCTTCCTACGCCATTGTTTACCAATTTGTCAAGCTGCTCTCTCTATCTGTCACTCTTGGAAATAATTCAATTTTTTCCCTCTTCCTCTTTCTCTTTTTTTTTTTTTTTGGCCTTTGTTCCCGGTTAGGGAGAAGCTGGTAATGAGGATTTGATGGAAATAAATCAGCCAACTCCGAAAAACGGCTTTAGGAGAAACAGAAGGAATGTGTGAAAATTAATAAATAAACAAATAAATATACAGATTCTTTCAAATTTTGGCAAAAAGTTATATAGATATTTTTTTGGTAATAATATAGATGCTTTTTGAAATACTCCTCCGGTCTTAATGTAAGACCCATTTAACTAATTTGATTAGATTAAGGAAGTTAAGTAAGTTAGGTAATTATAAAAAAGTGACACATTTTTCCTAAAACACCATAATCATCTTTTTAATACCTCATCTCCCTCTTCTATTTGATTATGGTTGAGGGAGTATCTATAGGGGTAATTTAGAGAAAATTG
>NW_021636948.1:0-173423 GCF_004799145.2 Neltuma alba | reverse complement strand
ATTTAATATTTTCCTAATATATCCTTATCAGATGTATAAAATGACTTGACCACATGGAGTATAATACCGTTTCTCCATGCGGAATTTAAATTTCTAAAGCATTTAAGATTGGGGGAAAAAACCAAGTACACAAGGGCAAACTTGAAAAGATAAAAGCATAAACGCAAGAATTAATTAAATTAGTTTTTTTGACGTGCGAATTATTCTTTTAGTTCTATTTATAAGTCACTTTCAACATGTTTAATACAGATTAAGAAATTTTTAAACTGTATTAATTCTCATTTAAAATTTAATAACTTTTTAACTTTATTCTTATTTAATATACATTATATATCATGTAAATAAAATCAATACAATAATAAATAAAAGTAAAATTATACATTCATATGAAAAATTTATCTCAGTACCTTCTAAATAGGATTAAAAAATATCTTTTCTTTCTCTTTTTGTCTTATAAATCGGAAGAGAGGGGTAGATAACTTTGTCCCACAAAAAGGAGGAAGCATCAAAGTGAGAAGCGGCCAGGTTTAATGATTTGGTGGGATCCACAAATGTTGTGGTTGCTGAACTGCTTCCTTTTCCTTGTGGATTTATACCAAAGTGAGACTTTTTTGGGGATAAAAACAAAATGATATTAAGTAAAATGAGAATTTACAAGGTTGAAGTTACATGATAGAAAAAGAAACAGGGCAAGTATAAAGGCCAATACAACTATACAATGATAAAAATCATAAGGTGAAGCAATCCTAATTATAGTAGCTGAAAATTGAAAATATTTGCAAGGGGTAGAGAACATATGAAAGTGAAGTTGAATGAAACTGAACAAAATTTACCATATATGAGGTGAATGGAGGGGAAACAATGGGATTATCAAATTTTAATTAAAAAAATATAAGATAAAAATGACTAAAAATAATTAAAAGCTTTTAACTCAACTTTTGTAATTTTTAAATTGAATTTGTTAAAAAAAAAATTCTCCTCGCCTCTATTTTCTTTATACCAGATGAACCCTCAGCCTCAGGGAATGAATACAAAAATTAAAGGTCTGCTTGCCCTCCTCACATGCTCCACTACCTCATACCACTAGGATATTATTGACCAAATTTTGCAGATAGGAGACATATCTCTGTATTACAAAATCTTCTTTTAAAAGAAAGTATCAAATTAAAGTTGATTAATTTAAAAAGATTATGGAAACTAAATATATTAGAGAGAATTTCAATAAACCCCATGAGTAGCTAATTAATATCAGACAACCTCTAAAATATTTTAAAATTTCAGTCAACCCTCTTAGACCAAAATGAAATTAAATTTAAGAGTAGAAATACAATTAGAGTTGCACATAGACAGGACTAGAAAGGACAGGACCTGTACCTGATGCCTAATCCGAAAGATGAATGGACTACATTTTGTAGTAGCCGAAAAATTAGAAGGTGAAGCAATCCTAATAATAGTAGCTGAAAATTGAAAATATTTGCAATAGGAAGAGAACATATGAAGGTGAAGTTGAATGAAACCGAACAAAATTTACCATATATTGGCATGAGGTGAATGGAGGGAAGAGAAATGGATGAAAAAATTTAATAAGTTTGATTTAAAATATTAAAAAAGTGGGTTTTTAAAATTTTAATTAAAATATAAAATAAAAGAATAACTAAAAATAATAAAAGTTTTTAACTCAACTTTTGTAACTTTTAAATCAAATTCATTAAAATTTTTCTCCCCGCCCCTCTATTTTCTTTATGCCAGATGAACCCTCAGCCTCAGGGAATGAATGCAAAAATTAAAGGTCTTGTTGCCCTCCTCACGTGCTCCACTACTTCATACCATTAGGATATTACTGACCAAATTTTGCCGATAGGAGACATATCTCTGTATTACAAATTCTTCTTTTTTTAAAAAAAAAGTATCAAATTAAAGTTGATTAATTTGAAAAGATTGTGAAAATTAAATAAATTAGAGAGAATTTCGATAAACCCCTTATAACTAATTAATATCAATCAACCCTTAAAACATTCTAAAATTTCAGTCAACCCCATTAGACTAAAATAAAATTTAAATTTAAAGATAAAAATACAAATATACAATAATACCCCTTTTTAATTTTTTAAAATAAATATTAATTATCGTCGGAGATTTCTTAAAAAGGCTAAAAAATCAAAAAAAGTGGAAGGGGGTTTAACCATAATCATGGCACAACAAAAAAAAAAAAATATCATCCAGCTAACCAATCCACTTGGTCATATAATGTAGAGAAAAACATGTATAGCAAAATAATGTCCAAGTGTAAATAAACAAATGAAATTCAACGATTTACAAGTGAAATTCAGTCATTTACGGCAAAATTTGGTAATTTACATGAAACATAAGAAAATCTCAACCCCAAATGTAAATGTTTAGAATTCAACAATTCACAACTCAATTCAATCAACAGTTCACAAGAAAATTCATAGTGTTTTTTAATGTTTATGTTTCTTGTAAATCACTGAATTTGGGTTGTAAATCGCTTCTTTTATTTGTTTTGTAATGTTTATGTTTCTCATAAATCGTTGAATTTGAGTTATAAATCACTAAATTTTTGTTGTAAATTGCCAAATATCACTTATTTATTCACACTTAAACACTTATATTTGGGGTTGTGAATTTCCTTATGTTTCTTGCGAATCGCCGGATTCAGATTATAAATCGCCAAATTTTTGTTATAAATCTCCTAATTTTACTTGCTTGTTCGTACCTGAACACTTGCATTTGAGATTATGAATTTTTTTATGTTTCTTGTAAATTGTCAATTTTTTGTTATAAATTGTTGAATTTTACTTGTTCATTTACACTTAGATACTTGTATTTGTTTTGTTATACATATTCTTCTTTGCATCATAGACTTAGTAGATTGGTTGGCTTGGTGATCTTTTTTTTTTATGTGTCAAAGGTCATGGGCTCAAAACCCCCATGGTCACCTTATTTTGAAAAAAAATCTCTCGGCCACTAGCACCGAAAGTTGGAGCTCCAGCAACAATTAATATTTTTCTTTTAAAAAAAAAAAAAAGAAGGTTGTATTGTATATTTACCCTTAAATTTTAATTTCATTTTGGTTCAAAGGGGTTGACTGAAATTTTAAAATGTTTTGAAGATTGGCTAATAGTAATGAGCTGCCAAGAAAGTTTATTAAAATTCTCCCAATAAATTATTCAATTATAATATGTTAGATGATATTTCCAACATACTTATACGTATCATTAGATTATATATCAATTTATAAATTAATTTTAGAAAAAACAATAAATATGAATATTTTAAAATAATTTATTTAGTTTCGTTAACCTCCTCAAATTAGTTAACGGAAAAAAAAAAAATGTAATACGTTCAGAATTAGAATTTAAATGTAGGTGCTTGAATTTGAGAAGGCTGAAATTACTGATTTGCTGGCACATTTATCGAGCCAGATGCGACAATATGTTTGATATTTTTTCTCTTGATCACATTTCAACAATGAGTCATCATATTTTGTCTGTTAACTAATACTGGGCGGCAAATAAATTAATTGATTATGAAGAAAGTCTTGCCATCAATTCCATAGCTTCCACTCCAAGCATTGTCAACTTCTTCTTGGAGTTTCCTTTAAAGTTAGGATTTTCTGTAAAGTCTGGGCCAGGGATTGATTCTGCAAAATTTGTTCTTTCAAAGCAGTCATAAGATCATGTTTGAACGTATCAATGCTGTACATAACCTCTGACAACTATACATGAACGGTTAAAAATTACAGTAACTTTTCAAGGTAAAATAATAAATGAATGAATTACAATAACTATTGCTCATGACCAATTTTTTGAACAAATAGAAATAATAATTACCCACCTATAAATTTATGTATACTGAATAATGGAATGGATAAGCTGATTTAGTTTTTCCCATAACTAGGCCCTGACTCTGCACGCCTCTTATTATGAAGAACTATGAGGAAATGAAGTCAAATAAATTGAACATGAATTACAAAAACCAAAGAGGAAATGAACTAGGCTCATTCATTCATGCATGCATTATGCTGCAAATGCTACTCACATCTATAGAATTGCATCCTCAATCTGATAATCTTCAAGTTTCAAAGGGATTGATTACATGGCGCTTTGTAATGATTTTGAAGGGAACTGAAGATTGTAATCTACAAAAATCTTATTGCTTCGCCTACTTGTGAGGGTCCAAGTGAGGGTATAGTCCCAAAATATGCTCAGGCATGAAGTCATGCCTCGTCAAGATCCCAACTATTGGAGGTCTCTGCAAAAAGTTCAGATACAAAGATCACTCCAAGCCATTATAGATGTTAAAGCTAACATAACATACAAAATTACTATTTTCATCCTGACCGAGTATTTTAACAACCTAACATATGAGTTATTCGTTTCAGAGATTGTAATAGAATTTTTCACAGGTCATCAATTATCAACTTAGCTTCAGTTAGAGTGCCTCTATGACCAGTGATCAAGTGATTAAGGTTTTAAACCATTTGAAACCTTTAGTAGAGTCAAATGCATACAAAAGACTTACTGCAGGTGTCTTCGGCACCACCAACAAGTGTCTGAGGCCGAGCTCCCGGAAAAGAACTGCAGCTTTTGCTAGAGACATTGATTCCACCACTGTATACGGTGACGTGTTAGTAATTGGATGGAGATCAACATACATTTCCATCTCCTCCTTTGAAATGTCCAAATCCTCAAGCTTGGGGCCCTTGCCCAACCCTGGCTTTGCAAAATCCCGTGCTTTGAAGTTTCTCATAATAGTAGACCCAGTCATCATCTTCTGCTTTGTGAACTTCTTCCTTTTAAGAAGCACAAGCAGATGTGACCGTAAAACCAACCCAAACAACTCAGGAGCAGCCGAACAAGGAGGTTCATCGATTACAGGAAAGCCATGGTGCCTAGTAATCCTTAAGGCATGGATGATATTTCCCACTTTTTCAACCCCAGAAAAAGTGATCAGAGGGCCAGAGACAACATCACTTGCAACTAAATGCCTCATGTATGGTTCAGCATGTGCTTCCATATAAGGCAGCCCCTTCATTTTCACCATCTGATCATATACACCTTTGTTGAAGCTATCAGCCACAGTCTTTGAAACAAGAAGAACCAGCATCACCAGTGGTAGCATTAGGAGGTCATTGGTGAGTTCAAGGAGTATGACACAAATAGAAACAGTCATTCTCATGGTACCGCCTAGGAAGGATGCAGCTCCAAGGAGAGCGAACAATCCAACATCAAGTACAGTGAATGGACTTAAAAGACAGCCAGCGAGCCGCCCATATGAGGCCCCGGCAAGTATGACAGGAATAAATAGTCCAGAGGGAACAGCAATTCCATAAGTGATGATTCCAAGGAAGTATATGGCAACAAAGAAGATTAGAAGTGTAGAGAGATTAAACTCCTTGTCTGAGCCTGCTATAAAGAGGTTGCGGATGGCATCATCATTAGTAGTGAAAAAGAGAGAAGCAAGATCATTGTAATGATTAGGGGGACATTGGAAATTCTTGTAATGGCCAGAGCGACCTACGGTGGGACACTGGTCCCCCAAGTTAGGAGGGCAAGGGATGCAGTTTGATAGCCATGGAAGGCCAAATGAACAACAAGAGGTCAAAAGGGAGATTGTGACAACAAGCACAATTTTAAATATAGGGCCTCTCCTGCAATCCATAACAATATCAATCAGCAACCCAATAAAAGAATAAATAAACACAGATTACACAGTTATACAGACATAAAATATGAACTGTTGATATTGTCAAATAATAAAAGTCTAATATATACAAATAATATTCTACTTTATGGCCCCATTCTATGGCTGCATATTTAATATGAAGGAAACTTAGAGCAAGATATAGGCTGTATGATTCATGACACTCTAAGCGTAGAAAGGGGCTTTGATTGCATACTCGTTCATGATGCTATAAGTGCGAAGGACCTTGTCCACAAGGTAATTGTAAAGGCTTCCCAAAATCCCTCCAATGACACCCAGAAATACAACTGCCAGGAGGTCAGGGGTGCTGTATGCGGGCTTTGCTTCATTAACATCAAACATTATCAACCCGCCTTCCCCAAAAAGACCACAGTTTCCACCCCGACACAAGTCCATGAAACTTCTCAGTACTACTGCTACTACTGCTGTTGTGAAGAAAGTCCGCCACAGAAGAGCACTCCTCCACCTTAAAAAGAATGCAAGTTCAATCAAATAAATAAACTCAGTCACAAAGAAAATGAATCAAGTGTACATTTCCGCATGGTTTTTATGAACAACTTCCAATATAAGTTATCCTAGTGTCAATCATTTTGCATGAGAAAACCTATAAAGCAAATTATATGCCTAGATTCTTAATGATGACAAGGGAGAGAACCATGAAGCTGCTTCTTCGAGTGCAAAAAGGACACCACCAACTGGAGCACGGAAGGCAGCAGCAACCCCAGCAGCCGCACCACATGTGATCAAATCCCTTCGATCTCGATCATTTTTAAAGAATCTGAGCCATTTCCATGTCAGCCGATACTTTTGAGAACCACCTTGTCCAAGTAAATTGGCTATGCAAGCACCAGTATGTACCATAGGTCCTTCCTTACCAACAACAAACCCCGCAGCAACACCAAAAATTGAACCAAAGATCTGCGGAGTTCAAACCGTGTTTATGTCAATATAATCCAGTCAATTTTTCAGTAACCACTGCATATGAATGAAATACGCCAGCCATAAATCTCAATATTACCAAATGCTAGAAAAATTTTATTGGTGTGGTTTCTGGTTTTTAAAATGAACAAGGCATATGGAATTGACATGACAAATTTGAAGAGAAGGAATTACATTTTCCCTTGAAAATACTCTAAAATCAATCATAAACCTTAACTTAAGAGCTTAAACTCTAGTATTAAAATGGTCCTTGATGCATTGATTGGGAAAGAAAAGAAAGTTAGATCTAGCATCTTGATAGAAAGTAATTGAGGTGTGAAATTGTCTTTAACAGAACACAAATGATGAGGTTCACATACATGCACTTTGATATTGATAGTTTACCAACCTTGACAAAGAGGGTACTTGGAGCCAATATAGAATGGGCATCTATACCGTTGAGGTAGGCCTTCACCTCAGGTATGCCAGACCCAGCTGCTGCAGGGGCAATGTAGGCACAGAGGATGGCCGCGGCAATGGCCAAAATCATGTTACAACCGGCCAATGCCACAAAGGCCTGATAATACCTGCACTGGAGTAAAGATAATATTGTAGTTACTCCAAGGCTCCTTATAGCTCACTTCATTGCACGTAAAAAGCCAAGAGTGCATATATACACACTTTTAGGTCTTGTAGGGCATTAGAACAAAGCTCAAAATGTCAATACAGACACAGAAGAACAAAGATTAGGACCTAATATAAATTTTTTGTGCTCTCTTCACTTTCATTTTTCATTTCAATTCATAATCATACACGGTTATACTAAAGTTTGCAGGACTGTTACGCTTAATATGTATGCACTCACACAACAACAGACCTAGGAAGCAAAGAACCTACAAAATTTAGCCTCTTTTTCATCAGCTTCAAACCAAACAGAAATGGTGAACTTAAAATATGAAGCTGGGCTAGATTGAGGATCCCGGAAAGACAATTATAGGGTTCAACCTTACAAAACTAAATCAATATCAATGAGACACTCTATTTTCTCAAGGAGAAATGACAATTACACTTGAAACTGAGGAAAAGGGAAAATAAAGAAACAATAAACAAAGATTGCATTTGATTGATAAGAATTAGGCATACTTTTCTTTGAGCATGAGACTGTTAGTGAGTAGAAGCTTGAAACCAGCAATGTTCTCGACAGCAAGGTTATTAAAAAAGCCAACAAGCCCTGTGCTCAAACCAATTAGAAGTGCAAGAGTCCATTTAAGAACAATATATTGGCATATTTCGACCTTCGTTCTAGACCTCCAATCTTGTTTAAATAGATCATTCTCAATGATCCTGCAAGAAAAGAACAAAAGTGAGGCAGAAGTTATGCGATGATCCGTGGAACATAATTCAAAACAAAATCAATCAGGGTGGTGCCATTTTAGCTTAAATAATTAAGAAAACAACTCTGAGGAAGAAAAATGCTTTCTGATAAACAAGATAAATGATCTCAGACTGAAGAACCTCAAAAGAAAAAGGGGGAAAAAAAGAAGAAGAAGAAGCTCAGATTGACCACCTTTTGACTCATTTCCTACAGAGCAATAAAAAAATTCACATCCATAACAGATGATTTGAACAATGATGAGATCAAACCAAAACACTCGACGGAAAACCCAAATGAAAGATTTGCTTTTCCATGAAAATTCGGAACAAGGGGAGGAAAGGAAGCTCAACTTGACCACTTTTTGACTCATCTTTTTATTGAAAAATCAAAAACCCAACTCCACCATGACAGATGATTGGAAGGACAATGAAATCAAAGTGATCAGCTGACAGAGAACCCAAATGAAATTTTACATGGAAATTCAGAGCAAGAGGAGGAAAGGAAAAATAAAAAGGAAGAATACTCGTAATCAAGACTTTCAATAGGGCAAACATTGGCTCCAACAATGGCGAGCTGCGACGTGTTGTTCATCCTATTGTTCTTGAGAAGCAAAGGCTCTCGGAGATAGGATTCTTTGATGACGACGTCGTCTGATGAAGGTTCTGAAGTATTGTCTTCCCTGTCTTGTTTGCCATAATCATTCGCCATGATCATCGCCACCCCACCACCCTCTATCTCCAGGTCCCTCTCTACTCCATTCCCATCCATTTTGAAACTTTCAGGGCTTCTTCTTAGTTCTTCGTTTCCTTCAAATTAACGCCTCTTTGACTCCAGAACTCTCCAAAACCAAAACAATCATCAACTTCACACTTTATTCCCTCCTCCTTTTTCTGCCTCTCGGTCTCTCTCTCTCTCTCTCTCTCAATCTCAATCTCTCCTTTCTCGCTGCCTTTCTCTCTCTCTCTCTCTCTCTCTAGTGAACTTTGAAGAATCTTCTTCTCTTCCTACGCCATTGTTTACCAATTTGTCAAGCTGCTCTCTCTATCTGTCACTCTTGGAAATAATTCAATTTTTTCCCTCTTCCTCTTTCTCTTTTTTTTTTTTTTTGGCCTTTGTTCCCGGTTAGGGAGAAGCTGGTAATGAGGATTTGATGGAAATAAATCAGCCAACTCCGAAAAACGGCTTTAGGAGAAACAGAAGGAATGCGTGAAAATTAATAAATAAACAAATAAATATACAGATTCTTTCAAATTTTGGCAAAAAGTTATATAGATATTTTTTGGTAATAATATAGATGCTTTTTGAAATACTCCTCCGGTCCTTAATGTAAGACCCATTTAACTAATTTGATTAGATTAAGGAAGTTAAGTAAGTTAGGTAATTATAAAAAAGTGACACATTTTTCCTAAAACACCATAATCATCTTTTTAATTACCTCATCTCCCTCTTCTTTGATTATGGTGAGGGAGTATCTATAGGGGTAATTTAGAGAAAATTGATAAATATGATAAATGGGTCTTATATTTAGAACCAAAACCAACTCAAGAATTGGGTCCTATATTAAAGACCGGAGGAGTATCCTTTAAGAACTAAATTAAACGAATCTTCATATTAAGTTTTAGTAAAATTTACATCAGTTTTAAAATTTTCCTGAATTTTTTTATATTTCGTTTCATTAATTAATTAGAAGGACGTATTTCTTTCATTAGTAGGACATATTTCTGTTTAAAAAAACAAAAACGTCATTCATGTAATTAAAATTAAAAAAATGTTGTTTAATTCAATTTAATTTAATTGAGAAATATTTTTATAAATTAAAAAATATGCATGAATTTAACTTTAAATATTTATAAAAAAAATTTAATCTTATTATCCATGGATCATGTTATCAAAGTTTTACATTACTTGTGAATTTAAGAACCGTTCTATTATTTTGGAGATTAAAAAAAAATGGCATGACTAGATTCTAGAATATTCTCTATAATTTAATATAATCAATTTATTTAATATTTAACGAAATTATTTATTAAAAAATTTAAAGTAAAACTGTTATTATTCGCCTGAAATGCGAAATGTCACGTTTGGGCGGATGCAGTTGACAATTTCACATGATAGGGGTGATTTCCGGCGCAGGTTGAGAACAGACCACAGCCAGGCTGTCAGAGAGAGAAGGACTGATATGATGACGTGGCTTAACGTTCCGATGCTTCTTTACGTTTTATAAGATAAAATATTTTATATATTTATGGGTAATAGTGAATCTTAACACATAGCACTTGATTTTTTAAAAAAAAAAATACATCCAACACTCTAATCTTATTTTTAATGCATTTAACATCTTAAAAATTACGATACTTTATGTAACTTAAAAAATAACATCAAGATATTAGATGGTCTAGAAAAATAAAGTTAAGATGTTGGATATATCATATAAAAGATGATGCATCAAAGAAATAACATAAGGAATACTGGATGCACATTTACCCAGTATTTACTTTGCGCAAGGTAAAACTATTTAAAATAAGTCAAATGAAATACCCACTTAAATTTTAGGTTTAAGATATATTTAATATCCCAAAATATTTTTTTCAAATGCAACCATTACTCTAAAGTATTTTGTGGTGCATTCAGAATTCTAAAATGTTTTTTTAAGTACATGTAACACTTTAAAGTATTTTTTTGGTACATTCAACATCCTAAAATATTTTGTTAAGTGTGTCTAGCATCCTAAAATATTTTTGTTACATCCAACACAAGAGCAAAAAAAAATATTTCAGGATATTGGATTACCTAAAAAATACTTCAGCATCCTAAATATACTACAAAATATTTTAAAGTATTAGATGCGTCTGAAAAAATACTTCAGGCGTTAGATTTATTTTAAAGTGTTAGATGCATCTGAAGAGAAGGTGAGTACTTATAGATTTTTAAGTATTAGTCATTGCACTCATACTCTGCACAGCAAAATATAAAAATAAAAGATATTTTTAAAAAATAATAAAATTTATCTATTTTCAATATAAAATGTTCCTTACCGTCTTTTTACACATGTATGCAGTCGAATTGATTTAATTTAGGTGTATACTATACCTATAATAAATGTTATTTAATTTAAGTGTATACTATACCTATAAAAAAATGAAACAAAATTATTGTCATTTTAAAATTAATTTTTTTACTTTTAAAATTTTGTCCATCCGTCAGTTTAATCTTTACCGGTGGACTGAGCTAAAAAGTTAGGTTTGCTCATGCCATGCTTGGGGGACAAGTCAGAATCGCACCAAAACCTAGTATATTAATTTAATTAGTTAAAATATTAATAAACGATTGTCCTTTTTGTAATCTAACGATAATTGTTTGTCCTACCACACTATAAATAAAAAAATATTTCCTTAAACACTCGTCATTATCCACTAAGTCATAAATAACCCTTATTTAAGAATTAAGATAAATGTTGCTTTGAAAGTACCATTTCATGCTAGTTATATGTCATCAATCTTAAGAAAGTAAGAATATTAAACCGATTATTTTAATTGATATATTAAGGATTAAGGAATCATTAATATATCCCGGCCAAAAAAAAAAAGGAATCATTAATATAAATAATATATATTAGTAGAATAATTTAATGATGCACAACAACACAAATCCAGAGGAGATTAAAATATTTTATTTATTTATATTTAATTTATTTTGATTGTTTTAATTTACATGACGTTATCCAAAACCCTCCTTGTACGGAAAAAATCTAAGTCCTTTAAAGAATTAATTAACACCTGGATGTGAAAGTTTTAAAGCTGAAAAAAATCCAAGGAGATTCTGATATGTAAAAGATGAAAGAAATAATTTACTGTAATATTTACATTAAAAAGTCATTATGATGAAATTAATTATAATGTATGCCTCTAATGACTTTTTTAACACTCCAAATTAGAAAGAGTGGGATTATAGAAATGATGACAAAATACTTTAAATAATTGCATATGATATGTAATATATATCATGACTTTGTACATTATTATTGTCATGTGCAAGCAGGCAAATCATTCACAACACTTCAAAAATAAGCTGAATTGCATTTAATTTCTTTGTTTGCATAGGGTGTTCTCCCATTTTATTATTTTTAAAATTAATTGTGAACATTTTTTTAAAAATTATCAATATATAGGTACACACAATAGGCTGTGTGGTTTTTACTTTTATTAATAAATTATGAATAATACTCTTCCGATTCTAAATATAAGACCCTTATACACACTAGTATAATGGTCTTATATTTAGGACAAAAAGAGTAAAAGTTACAAGCTAAATTAAACCCTGTGAACTCTTTATGATGAGAACTTCTATACTAATAAGCCATGGAACCATTGGCATGGCAAGGGTTATTTCAAACTTCATGTGATATATGAAAACATAGATATTTAATATCTATAAATATCTCATCATTGTAAATTAATGTATTATTTTATTGACAACATATGATAAAAGTATATTTTTACTCATTTAATTTTATATAATATTTCAGTTTGATTTTTTTAATTTTCTTTCAAATGGTGATTTTTGTACCAATGGTTACTATTTTAAAAAATTATACTTAATGATAAACAATTTTACATGCATGTAAAATCGCTTTTGATTAATATTGTCTAAATAGTTTCATTTTCTTAGAATCAATTTTCAGACAAAAATATCGAAACATCAAATCACTTTACAATAAACTTAACTTTTAACTAAAAACAATGTTTTAAATTAAGGTCATCCAAGCTCAGGTTTGTACGTAAATGTTAATCTAATCACATGCACTCTATTACTTTGAGTCTAAGAACTTTTGTTGCAAAATTAATTGATCTCATTTTTGTTTACGTGCACACTTTGCATTGCTTTGGGTAGAATGAGACGCATCAATAAGCCATTAATAATCTATTAGAATAAATTCAAGCTCAAGTGTGATGATATGTTTGTTGGTCTAATCCTATTTATAAGTTGGGAGAGAAAAGATTTTTATTCGTTATATTTATGATTCACTCCATTATATTTTGATACAAATGCAAAAAATTTTATTTTTTATCGTATAGATTGTTATCTTTTTAAAAATTATTTATATTAAACAGGATAAATGTTAAAAGTTTATTAAATTTTAAGACATTCTGGTTCATGAGAGATGAGATTTAAGAACTTTTTTAATTGTAATAAAATATGTTAGAATTTACTCCCACTTGATCAAAATATAAACATCAAATTTTTTTTTTTATACATATGCAATTTAAACAACTTCTACCAATTGATTCAAGTGGCGGTTTGAGCCGGGAACCATTAATTATTTAAGAAAGAGATAACATAAGTGTGGGCCCACACACATAATTATGATAATAACATATTTGTTCCTATTTGGATTTAAGTACTATAAATCAAAGAAAGACCTTAAATGCGATGGTGAAGAAAATGGTAAATCAACCAAGCTCTTTGAAAATAAGTAGAAGAAGACCCAAAAAATACTTAATAAAGTTATTGATTGGGAGCTTCTAATTAAAAGTTTATCCAAATATTTTATTATTAATAGAGTATAATCACGCTATACAATCCGTGTAATCCACCTTATTATGGTACCTATTCATATTAATATGGTTCTTTTGGAAAAAAAATACTTAGTTGAATATTCCAATCTTTATAGTTTATTCAACTCGACCCAATTCCATTTAATTTAAGTGAATTTATTGATTGAAGTATAATTTCAGATAAATATTTTCTATTATGATTGTTAATCCAAATAAATTAAAAATAATTCCCACAATATTAGTAAATCGTACATGTGTTTTTATATTTTTTATATATCCAACAAATACCCATATATATAGAAAGTGTATTTGCACGCGTGTGACTGGCCCATTGAATTATAAAATGTTTTGTATGTATTAAAAGGGACTAAGGTATAAATTTGTCTAAAAAAATTTTATTCAGGAGTAATGCTGCCTTAGAAGTTTGTTGGGTTCAAAGTTATCCTGAAGGTATTGAAATGGAGCAGTGTTGTCTACTAAGATAAAAAAATATTAACTGTCAATGTCAATTTTTTAACCATCAACATTAGCTTTTTAATAAGATTGGGCAACATTAATCTGAACTAAATTTTTTAAAACAAATTTGCATCTTAATCCTAACATAGCGTCACTATAATTTTCATTTTTTTTATTCTCATTTTAAATTAGCTGTAAATTATTCATCATGATCTTGGATTCTTTTCAATATTTGATTAGGTTCATAAAGGGTTCAGATTTATATCGTGCAAGCAACTAAATAATGCCTCATGATGTGTAATATGTTTTTAAAAATTAAGAATAACTACATATATATGCATATTATACAATTATTTATCAACCTTTTTCTTATTTCCCAAATTGAAAAATGATCACTTAAACCATTTGATAGTGTGTTTCAACTTTTCAATCCATCCATTTCCATTTCTTTTAAATCTTGTCAGTATAACTAATTATATATTATGTGAAAAGTGATAACATAAAAATAATGAATGAAATTCATATCTGTGTGTGTGTGTGATAAAATATGCGTAAAAATATAATAACAATAGCTAAATTAAAATAAAATTTTTTTCTAGATTGCAAGAACTAATAAATTAATTTTCAAGGAACAAATTTGATAAAAATATGATATTAAGAGGGCATAAAGTTTGGTTATTATTATTTTCTAACTCAATCATCAAAAACTTTTTGAGCTAATTAAACAGTAATTAATTATTTTAATTATTAGAGGGACTAATTGGAAGTTTCATCAGTTCCAATATAAAACATTCTTGTCCATTGCCCTACCAGACATTCTTTGACTTAAAGGTGGGATTGATTTATTAGTTGGAATTAATCACCCAAACAGTGATAGGGATCCATACGATCATGGGGTGGCATTAATTTTTCCAGATATAATTTCAAATTTTATTATTTGAAGATAATTTTTTTTAAATCATATCTTTTGTTCTCATTTTATTAATAATAGAACTAAGTTGGCAATTGAACTAAAATATTAATATATCAATGTTTGGATCGGTCCAAAACATTTCAAAACACTTTAATGTATGTAGTCTTATGGGTTAAATTAAATATTATTGACTTAATTTGAGATAATTCTCTATTATAATTTTTTCCATTTACATTATTTAAATATTTAATTTTACTTAGAGGAATCAGATCCTCATCACAATTACTCTTGATTCTTTTTTTTCTTTTTTAGATGTGAATCCAAAACAACATTAGTTTTTGAGTTGCAATTTGTTCTTCACGTATTTTAAATTATTTCTGATGAATATATAATTAAGTGCTGAAAATACAAATATTATAGACATTTAATTATGGGCTTTTTCGTTAGATATCAGATATTATATTAATATTGTTGTTTTGAGGGGAAAAGAGCATAATAGACACGTCAATTTATTTAATTAGAGTCAAAATGTCAAATAACTTTTCATCTTTATTTGGATACAAGATTAATTCTTCAATCCAAATTAAAATATTTATATATTATAGATTATAGAATACTAAAAGTACGGGGTTAGTTGTTGCGTGATAACTATTCTTGTTTTTTTTTTTTTCCCACTAAAGACAATTTTTTATTCAACATAAATAAAATTAGATAAAAAAAAAGTCAGCCATTCACATTTGGTCACTTTGAATTACATCAGAACTATTCAACAACAAAAGCAATTTGATTACTAATCAATACAACACCGACTTAATTAATTTATTATCTTAAAATTGAAGTATCTGATTAGTGTTCCCAAAAAAAAAAAAGGCTTTAACCTTCATGTTTTGTTTTTTTTTTTTTCATTACCTAACTTCTACCAATGAAGTTGGGGTTAATCTATCATAACATAGCAAACTAATATTTGAATTCTGTTAGAAGAGATGTTCAAATTAATACTCGACAATACCTCAAATAAAATTATTTTCAATAAAACATATCTGTGCTTTGTAAAAAAATATAAGAGGAAGAACTGGACAGCTTGAACATCGTTCGGACTCTAAACACACTAATAATTTGGTGCGGACTATAATTCTTTTTTATGGTCTGGACTCTATGACCACACATCTTAAAAATATTTTGATAATAGTCTACTGACTTCCACTTAATAAATATAAATAAATAAAGAGCCATTCAATCACTTAAAATCTCATATAAAAATGTACTACCTCCTGTCCTTATTATAAGACCCCGTTTGACTTTTTGTTTGGTCCTAATTATAAGACCTCAATCCACTTTGTCTCTCGTATTTATACATTTTTTTCCAAGATAATCCTTCTAATAATGATAGTTCTAGCCAATATACTTAATTAGCAAGGATTTTAGGAATGACAACACTTATTTATTACAAATAACTAACTTAACTTACTTTCTTAATCTCCTCAAATAAGTCAACTGGGTCTTATAATTAGGACCGGAGGTAGTACTTTGTTTATTTAGTTTCAAAAAGACAATGCCATTACATTTCAACATTCACATAAATATTTAAAAGGATCGTAGTAAATAAAAGAGGGGGCAGTTGATAAATAGTGTGTCATAAAAAATTGACACTTGCAATTAGATTATCATTCGAACGTTGTTTTTCACATGCATAACATGTGCAGGTAGGGACATCTATAAGATTAACTACTTAAGTCGATAATATTTTGTTATACAATTTAAATTTGAAAATGTGATTGTTTCTGAAAATTTAGTGAGATAATGTTAAAAACATTAAGGCAAAAAAGTTTTATTTTGGGTATAACAAAGGTTTTTTTTTTTTTAGTCTTTATAATCTTCCATCTTGTGTGTGTATCATAAATCATTAGAACATGAATAATGGAGCCTTCCCCCATATTCCATGTTTTTACTTTTTTTAAAGTATTAATTATACAGTTTTGTTCTCTCACCCTTTAATTTTGTCTGAGCTTTTCTATATAATTTTTTATATTGTTTTAATTTTTTTTTTGGAATAAGACACATCATTTTTTGATTAATCATCTCTTATGAAAGAGGAAAACCGTTTGTATTGGATTCCAGATAATTCTCACAAAAAATGACATATGAGTACTTGTAAAGTTGATAAACATTCAATAAATTTTATGAATGGAGAATGAATATATAAAAACAATTATAGATTGCGAGGATCGATTTAATGATAGACAAAATTTTAATTATGAAAAAAAAAATTTCAACATATTTAGAAGGATATAAATATAATTTTTTTTCAAGATCAAATAGCAGCATCAATTTTCAAACACAAAAAAAAGGAAATAATTGAATAGGTATAATTGATTAGTTGGCAAGAAAAAGAAAAGAAAAGAAAGTTAAGATCCCCATATGCACTTGGGGTGAAGTTGATGTCTCATGTTGGAGGAGCATGAGTAAGGCAGAAGTTATGAAGCTTCGGGCAATTATTTGGGTAATGTCTTTTTCTAAAGTTGAGCTCACAATAGGTCACGTCTTGCATCCTCCTCAAATAAATATTATTTTTCTGTCTTAAATGCATGAATTCGATATTTTGTTTGTAAAAATAAAAAATTAATTTAAGCTGGTTACTACTCATAGTTTTTAATATAACAGTTAGCTAAATAACTAATTTGTGAATATTAAAAAAAATTAATTAAGTTAGTTATTGTGATAAATGTGTCTTGTGATTTTAATAAACTATCCTTTTTAATTATATATTGGAACTGCTCCTTAATTAGGAGCTTTTTTATATGTACAATCAATAGAAATACTTCAAACAAAAAATTATAAATTTGAAAAACAAAATGAATCAAGTTCTTATGTTTAGAATCAAAATGAACCCTTATTAGAAGAGATGAATAAATAAATAAAAGAAAGTTCTTTTGGGTTCATTTTTTTGCTACACATAGGTTTTCTATTAAAGTCAATTCTATTCGAAATACTGTGAGAGTATTAAATATGAACACTTCTCCTAACGGATTTAGACTTCAATTTGTCATGTCGCAAGAAACTAACTACTTCTACTAGATCAAACCAGCTATTGGTTGTTTGGTAAGATCTGAATTTGCTTAAAAGAAAGTGGGAAGATCTGAATGTTGGTTAATGATTTTTTTTTTGGCGGTTAAATTTGATAAGTCTAGGGGTCAATGGCCCATAAAAACAGATGTTGAACCCCCTTTTCCTTGTTCCCACGTAGTGTTAAAAGATGCTCTAATTAGTTATTCTTTTTAAATAAAGTCTTGAATTTCATTATTGTAAATGAAAAAAACAATTGTTGTTAAAAATTTTTAAATTTATGTAATTTAATTTTACCTCAAATATTAGTCAAGATATTTTTTAAAATTTATTGGTGTACGAAAAAAAATATGGGGCCATATATTTGTAGAAGAATGTGTTATTTTATTTATAAACCGCTAATATATAGTATAATTTGTCATAAATTTTATATTTTTTTGAATTCATATATTGGTTTTTGATAAAAATATAAAATGAAACTAGTTAGTCAAACTAGAAATTTGATAAACTAGTTATGGAATCAAATCATTCACACGATCGCCAATGAACCTTTATGCAAATGGCATCACCCACTCCTGTTGTAGAGGAGTTGGAGACTCAAATCTCCATATGGTTGAGGGAAAGTGTGGTGTGTAGGGTTTTGGGGCATGAGTAGTCCCTCCTATGGAGAAGATTAGGATAAGAGTACAACAAAAAATCATTTGCGCAACCCTTAACTTAAATTTGAAAAAAAAAAAAAATCCACGAAGCAGAGGTCAAACTAATGGGAAACGAGATAAGAAATTTTTTTTATTTTTTGTTTAATATAAATTACTTTCTCTAATTTTTATTATAAGCACTTAATAATAACTTTACATAAATTAATGAAATTAGGTAAAATTAGGATTTTTTTTGTGTAAAATATTAAAATTACCCTCAGTAAAAAGTTATGGCTCCAGTCAGCAGTCAGCAGGTCTTATAAGGGAGGGATCTCATGATTACTCATATGTTTTGTTAGTGTTTGGCATTTTATTAAATATTAAATATTCTCCATGTAATGTATATAATTTAAAATGAGTTGTATTATTTATGATTATAAATATATAATACAACTTACTATAAATTTTATATTCTATGTTAACATTGAAGTTGGTAAGAAAACCAAATTAAACTAGCTAATCAGCTGACCATTTAATAAACCAGTTATATAATGAAATCATTTGACCGTCAAAGATTAGTTAAATAAAAATCAGTCAATAAGAAATCCAACTAAGGATATTGATAAGCAAAAGTTGATGAAAAGTTAGTTTCTCCTGTGAAAATAATAATATCTTTGTGATGTCCATATACTACCTCCGGTCCTTAATATAAGACCTTGTTTGACTTTTATTTTGTTTCTAAATATAAGACCTCAATCCACTTTGTCTCTCATATTTATATGTTTTTTGTCAAAGTAGTCATTATAACAATAGAAGTTTTAGTCAATACACTTGATTAGTAAGGATATTTTAGATAAGACAACACCTTTTTAGGACAAATAACTAACTCAACTTACTTCCTTAATCTCTTCAAATTAGTGAACTAACTCTTATAATTAGGACCAGAGGTAGTATTTTTTATTATCTCCTACATCTCTTATTATCACTAATATCTCTCTTTATCTTTATATCCCACAATTATCTCTTATTATTCTATAATTTGTAAATTCTATCAAAGATGTAAAGTTGTGCTTATAAATAGAGGCCATATATAATGTATTCAGCATCTTAAATGGAATGAGAAATACTCTTGTCTTCTATTCTTTCTTATTCTCTTCTCTCTTTCTTTTTTTGCTCTTTTTTTTAGTTTTATTACACATTACATCTCTATAATTTTTTTAGAGTATTCTTTGCTCTATTCAAACGAAAATATCTTGAGCATCGTATATATGAAGTTTCGGAGTATCTGTATCCCTATTCAGTTCATTTAGAATAATCTGAACCATTATATGGAATTAAAAGGATTATTTACCATTGTTTTAAATATCAGGTTTTATGGTTAAGATTAAATATTATTATTACTTTATATTTTGGTGCTGTAATTTATTTTTGATATGAATATTATACCTTTTGAATTATTTGTGGTATGAAGAATTTGTTTTTATGTACTTCTCAAAGATATGGAACATGAAGTTTTAGTCGATATTTTTATATATTTCTCAGTCACCTAATGCCACTAATTTTGATAGAACCTGGTGTTCCAATCATTACTTATGATTACATATAGTTAATGCCCAAATTGAAAGAATTTAATAGGGCTATGGTTATAATATGCCTAGAAGTCATATTTAAGCCAATGCCATATGAATATATTTATTGAAAGTAAATGGTAAAATTCGTTATGGAGCTAAAAGGCCACAAGATGTGGGAATAATTCTTAGAAAGTTCAAATGCTACTAATAAATAGCAAAATTTTTGGTGGAGCCAAAAGGCCACAAAATGTGAGATAACCTCTAATAAATGACAAAATTTGTTGTGGAGCCAAAAGACCATAAAATATAGAGATAAACCCTTGGAAAGCTCAAGATGCTAGCAATTAATGTAAATTCAATTGATACTTGTAGTCTCTCATAAGGTTTACTGTCAGATTCATTATTGAGGTCAAAAATATATTTGTCCATATAAATTTGAGATTAAATGACCATTAGCCATCATACTTATGTTATGACCAGAAGTTATACGACTTTAATTTCTATGTTATAACTAAAAGGCATATAACTCTGAATTTCTATCGGATTAAACGACTAGATGCCATATAACTTCATTTTTCTATCTTATATGGCTAGAAGCCATATATTTGATTTTCTATCTTGAGATGAAATGGCCAAAAGCTATATCTATGATTTTCTATTTTGAGATTAAATGGTCATAAGCTATATATGTGTGTGTGTATATATTGATTTTCTATCTTATTAAACAATTAGAAGCCATATAATTTTGATACTCCATCACTACGTGGTTTGTTTATAAAAAAAAGGAAATAATTAATATGCAAGCCTTTATAGTTTCAACCGGTTTTTAATCAGATCCATATAATTTTTTTTTTATCATGTCCTTATATTTTCACATATTTTTAATCAAGTCCTTATAATTTTTTTTCCTTTTTATCATGTCCTTATTGTTTTACTTCATTTCTAATTAGGTCATTGTAGTTTTTATTCTTTATTCTATAAACAATAATATTCTATAAATAATAAATTATTATAACAATCTTATGTTAATATTCTTTTAAATTTTTAGTTAAATATATATTGTTTATTTTTCAATTCTAATTTTTATAATTATAAAATTCAAATTATAATAATAAAATTTTCTAAAATTAGAATATACTTATAAATAATTTAAAGTTCAGTATAAATGATTATTCTAATTAATTGTTAATTACTAAATGATTATATTAATTATTTTGTCCAATTACATAATTATTAATTTAAAAATGAAATTAATTTTAAAGAACAAAGTTAATAAATAATTTTTTTTAAAACTACAAATCACCTAATTAAAAAATAAGTGAAACTATAAGGATCTAGTCAAAAGGAAAAAAAATAAAGGGGCCTAATTAAAAACACTTAAAGTAAAAAGATATGATAAAAAGAAAAAATTTTATAATGACCTAATTTAAAATCAGATGAAACTACAAGAACACGGAGATTAATTATCCCTAAAAAATTATAATAATTAGACTTTTTGAAAATTATAAATAATATAGCTTAAAAAGCTATTTGTTAAAATATCTCATATTATAAGAAGTTTTTGACTATAATGAACAATGGGATGCTATGTTCATCTATGATATTCTTATTCATCACACAAATATATGTGAATATGTATTACATTTCTTATTTTTCTTAGATTTTTATTTATGTAAAGCCTTAGTTTTATTCTTATTATTATGATAATCTCAATTTGATATCAATTGATTTAATGTGTTGTAATTCACTATAATAAACTTGCCAGTAGCTATATTAATTCAATATAACTCTAATTTGTTGAGAAACAATATAATCTTGTAGTGAAGATTCATGTAAGGTATAAAAATTTACTTTTTCTCATTATTTTACGTTATAATCATATTTTTTATTTTATTAATTCAAATTTTTAAATTTTTATCTTATTCTTATATGTTTGTCATAATCAATTTGATATATAGTAATGCTTTAATTTTATGTAATTTTTAAAGTTTGAAAAGAAAATTACACTTATAGTCGCTATTCCTTTTCAAAGAAAATTACGCTTATAACCTCTCTTTTTTTCTCCCCCATTATTCAATATCATTTACTTTACTCGATACTACAACCAATCCTAAATATAAGAACTAGTTGACTAATTTAAATAGATAAAAAAATATGTTAAGTTATTTATAATACATAGATGTTGCATTTCCTAAAATATCCTTGCTAATCAAATGTATTGGCTAGAACTACCATTATTAGAAATATTACCTTGAAAAAAAATGTATAAATATGAAAGACAAAGTGGATCGAAGTCTTATATTTAAGACTAAAATAAAAGTCAACAAAATTTTATATTAAGGACCAAAGGTAGTATTATCTATAAAAGAGAAAAGATATGAACAGATTTTATAGAAAGAGACCTTGTTATCCCTATAATTAGATTTTGTTAGGAAATGTCAAAAATAAATAAATTATCTTTTATTTATTATAACTGATTTTTCTTCACAATCTCCCCACAATTTCTTTAGTTTATAAAGAATATATATTTTTTATTTATACGGATAAGAATATAATAATGAAAATAACATATTGATTAATAATTCAAAACAGTTAGAAATGTCAGATTTAACTAACCTAAATATTTGCTTAAGTCTTGACTTAAGTCAAAATGTTGTGAATTTGACCCTTTGGGAGTGTGTGAATTTCTCCTATTAGATGAAAAATAAAAATATAAGGCTCAAGAAGAGCTATATCATGATTTATTATCCTAATTGATGGTTGAGAATAATACTAGTATTACAATTTGTAAACTTCTCCTATCAGATGAAAAATGAAAATACAAGTCTTTAAAAGAGCTATATTATGATTTATTATACCCATTAATAGTTGAAAATAATATTACAATGAGTGAGTTTCTCCCATTAGATGAAAGGTGAAAATATAAAACTCCAGAAATGCTATATCATGATTTATTATCTCCATTGATAAGCAGAAGTTTATCAACGTTTGAGAATAATATTACAATGAACCTAAAGTTTATATGTTTATTATTTGAAATGACCAGTTAGATCATTTTAGATCATAATGATACAAAATATTATGAAGAATGTGCATTGAAATTTATATGCTACTTATTCTCAAAAGAATTAAATAAGAGAATACCATTGGCTGTACTTGAAATCAGATTCGGCACATATATATAATGGATCAAGTTTATATATGAGCCCATTGAGACACCATATAGACCAAATCAATACATTATAGAAAAAAGATGCATCTATAAATTAGTCATATGGGTGATTTTGATACTTGTAACGTGAAGATTGCAAATATGTTCAAATTAGGTAAGTGCATAAATCCCAGATTATGCAACCAAATATGATTCCCGTTGAAGTAGGTAATGATTATTCCTCAACTTATCAATGATTATACGCTCAATAAAAGCCTTTATAAGTAGTTAGATCAAAGCTTATGAGAACAAAATTTCCGTTTTAGTGTTGGGATAATTGATTTTATTTATCTTTGTACATAAATGTATTAAGCTAATAATGTACTGTAAATTCTCCCATTATAATTGACTTTTGGTCAGGAGCCAAATATTTTTCATCTTAGAATGTACAATATCTATTATTTCTAATAATGCCCATACATAAATATTAAAAATAAGTTGGGATCAGTGTTGGATAACAACCTTCTTATTCTTGTTTGTCTCTGAATGAAACAAAATAATGTTTTTAAAAGAAACTAATAGATTTAGGAGACTTACACAACATGTTCCTCACATGAGGGGGAGAAAATAAATAGTTGGAAAAGAGAACACGTAGAATATATTTTTATTATTAAATGTAGATCTTCAAATATAGTAGTATGAACTAGAAGTTTATAAGTACTGCATTTATAAAATATTACTAATATATGCCAGATTCAATTATAAACAGAAATGAGAATTCTTAATTCTCATATTCCAGCTAAAAGTGCTCCTATTTTTTTATAAAACATGCTACAAGCATGGAAGAATAATCAGTTCTAAAAGAAAAGAAAAAAGATCAAATAATTAAGATGATCATACTAAGGAGGCATGAATTGCAATAAAAGTTAAGACATAACTATTCGATTCTTGAAAAAGTTTTGTGTTTGAGAGCAATAAAAGGATTTTGATATATTATGTCATAAAAGAAAAGAGGGCCGATAAAGCAATAAAATTATCGATAATAATTTTATTTATGATATCATGTGATCTAATGAGGATTTTATATATAAATTTGTCATGAGATACAAATAGAAAGATAGTTGGCCAATAGAAAAGAAAGGACGCAACATTGTAACGAGGATTTGTATATCTTTGGCCCAAGCACTTGAAATGCAATGTTAGTATTATATAAATAGGCATTTGTACAAGAAAAGAGAAATATAATCTTGTGGTGGATTAAATTTTATGTATCTTATTAGTTGGCAGTTTGATAATATATGAAAATATTTCATATGTGTCCAGAAAATATGATGACTCACTATATAATGAAATTTTATATAAATCCAAAAAGGATTCAAATCCTTGTGTGAGCTCAAAATGATCCAATATATAGATAGATTTGGATCACAATATATGAAAATTCTTGGAGGACTCAAGTTTCTAGAAGCATATAATTATATTCTCAAGAATATTATTTAATTAAGTTAAATAAGTTTCTATATGGAGGCTTACGTGGTATAACCAAGTTAGTAAATATCAATTAAAGCAATGATATAAAAAATATTCCAAATTTCCCATGTATAAAAAAAAATCCGCAAATGGGTTTGTTATCATTGCTCTTTATGTTGATAATATAAATAGCATCGAAACTTATAAAAAGTTTACAAAAACAGTGAATTACTTTAAAAAAAGAATTTGAAAGGAATAAATATGGATAAGTCATATCCATTATGTGGATAAGTCACATATATTATGTGTTCTGATGGTTACCAGATCTTTAAATATGGACTAAATATCCATTTAGACCTTCAGAAGGAGGTGAATAAATACTTGGTTAAGAAGTACCATATCTTAGTGTTAGTATAGCAGCACTTATGTATTTATCTAGCCACACAAGTTGATATATCATTTGTTAATTGGCATGATGTAGTTCTTTACCAATATAAAGATGTTCAAATGATGTTAAGAACATTCTTTGTTACTCTAAGGATAGCATGGATGTGATATTATTTTATTTGAATGTATCAAAGATTAATCTTACTACTATGTAGATAAGCATTCCTGTTTGATTCTCATATTGAAAGATCACAACATTATCTATATGTGGGTAAAGCACAAAGAGACTATTTGTCTCATGATTTTCAAAAGATTATGAAATTGATATTTGACTTTTTTATCTCACTATAATATTTGTAAGGTTTGTTTGTTATATTAGACTTTGCAAGCTTAAAAATATCAACTGATGTTGCCAAGAGGGAAAGTTGATATACGTTGTACCCTTTTTGCCTTGTCTATGGTTTTGTCCCACTAGGTTTTTCTAATAAGGTTCTAATGAGGCAGCACTACATAGTGTATCAATAAATGATGTACTCTTTTTCTTCTACTAAGTTTTGTCCCATAAGATTTTTCATAGTTGAAGTTTTCTTAATGAGACATGTTGATATATAATGGACATTTAAGGAGGAGTGTTATGAATATAATAATATCTTTATGGATGTCCATATATCTCTTATCATCTCTAATATCTCTCCTTTATTTTTATATCCTATAATTATCTCTTATTATTATGTAATCTGTAGATTTTGTTAAAGATGTAAAATTGTGCTTATAAATAGAAGCTATGTATTATGTATTTAGCACCTTGAATAGAAAAAGAAATACTCTTGTCTTCTATTTCCCTTTATTCTCTTCTCTTATTTTCTACTATTCTTTTTTAGTTTTATGATTTCAATTTTTTTCTGAAGTTTGTTTGGAGTAAATTATTTTTAAATTCAATCTTCATATTTTTTCCATGAAAGTGTTGTATATTATAGTTAAAGCGTTGTTAAGAGTAAATATGCAAATTACCCTTCTATTTTAGTTCAATTATAGAAACCTCTCCTCTATTTTGAAAACGTATATAAACCTCCCTTAAAATTAAAACGTATGTTACACAAACCTTATTCCTATATTTAAAATTCCATTTTCATTCACCAAATGCCCCATTTTAACTTAATAATTATTTATACATTTATATTTTCCAAAAAATATTTTTATAAAATCAAAAAAAATTCTAATACATATATTTTTAAAATTTCTAATATGTTATAAAATTCATTAATTTTGATCCAAATCATAAAATTTTATAATTTTAATGTTTTATCACATTCACTGGAAGTTATTTACTTTGATTTCTTTTAAATTATAAAAACATATTTCAAATACATAGTTTTTGTTTATCGTGAAGTTTAAATAATACAAGTTTGAAAGATTTTATAAAATATTTAAATTTATAATTCAAAAATTTTAAACATATCTTTATTGTAAAAATTTATAAACATATTTAGTTAAATATATATTTAAAAAAAATTAGTTAATTTTTTAATCAAGTCTTTTATGCATGGCTTAACTAAATAAAATTCATGTAACTACACAAATAGAATTTATAAATTTATTAGAACAGGAGTAAAATAGTAAATAAAATTTATTTTAATATAAATTTCAGTTAAAAATAATGTTTTAGAATATTTTTAGGATACTTCTAATGGTGTTTAACTAGTAAGACTAAACTGTATATTTTTAAAATAAAAAGAATGACTGTGTAATTGGTGTAAACTAGAAGGGTAATCAAAGTATTTTACTCTATTTTTAACTTTTATTTAACAGAAAATACTGAGCCAACAAATTTAAACAATAACTCTACAATTAAATACTTAAAAAGCATATTTTAAATTTTAATTCTTTAATATAATTATTTTTATATTTAAAATTTAAACATTCAAAAAATTGGATATATGTTAAAATGTTAAACGTACTGAAATATTAAAAATTTGAGTATTTATAAAAATTATTATATTACAGAAATAAAAATTAGTGCATGCTTTGTCAGTATTTAAATACACAGTCACCATTTAAATTTGCTTAATTGACATTTTTCATTGAATGATATTAACAATGTTATGATCAAATGATTAAAATTTGCTTAGTCAACATTTTTTATTCAGTGACATTAGCGGTGTTAAGACTAATTGAATAAAAATATATCTTTTAAATTTACGGGATTAAATTAAAACTTGATATCAACTTGGATGGTCAAGTATACTACCTTCGGTCTTAATTACAAGAATTTGTTTATAGCTTTCAAACGAAGTCTTATAATTAGAACAACAAGTAGTATTATTTAGCCTCATTATTAGTTTATAACTATTAACTAGATTTCTCTTCTCTTATCATAGCTAGTCAAAACCCATAACTGGTGTCTAAGGTTCAAGAAACATGAGGGCAGCAGAAGTTATGAAGCTTCAAACAATTATATGGGTATCGTCTTTTTCTGAAGTTGAGAGGTGAGGGCTCATTTATAAGGTCGTGTTATGTCCCCCACCCCAAAAAAATATCCTTTTAAAGGGAAAAGAGATATTTATAACTCTAACCTATTATTAGTTTTAATTTTTATCAGTCATATGCATTACATGGATTTTAAAAATTAAACTGTATTATTTATAATTTATAAATACTATGATTTACTAAAATTATATAAATATGATGAGATATCAAAGGCTGGCCCAAAGAGAGAGATATCAAAACATATTCTTCTTGTTTATAGCTTATAAATAGTAAAATTTATTATAGATTTTTTATTTTATTGAACTGCATTTTTACAGAGTTTCATATGAGAGATATATAGTCTTATAGCTTATTAATTTTAATTTTTATTAGTCATATGCATTACATGGATTTTAAAAAAATAAACTGTATTATTTATAATTATAAATACTATGATTTATTAAAATTATATAAATATGATGAGATTGATAAGGCTGGCCTAAAGAAAGAGATATCAAAACATATTCTTCTTATTTATAGCTTATAAATAGTAAAATTTATGATAGATTTTGTATTTTATTGAACTGCATTTTTACAGAGTTTGATATGAGATATAGTGTCTTATATACATTATGCTATAAGTTTTATATTAGATATTTATAATTATAAAAATCAAACTAAACTAGTTATTGCCAATGAACATTATTTTAATATATTAGTTATAAAAGGGAATAATTTTGGCATTTTTGTTTTCAACTTGTTGGTACTAGAACTTGGAACCTTTTTTATATTTTTTCGTAGCTTACAGTGAAGCCCAAACATATGCCAGTAGAATTGAATAATTTGAAAGTTTTTGTAGTTACTCGTTGGTATTATATTTAATGTTTAATTTGTTTTATATTCTGATTCGTACAGACCCAATTTATGTGTATCATTTTAAAATTAAAAAAGTGGGGTTTTAAAATTTTAATAAATAGAAGATGTAAGATAAAAGAGTAATAAAAATTAACTAAATGCTTTTAACCCTATTTTTTAATTTTTTAAAATAGAACTCATTAAAATTTTTCTCCCCTCCTATTTTTCCAATTTCCTTCAAACCAAACGGACTCTTAATATTTGATAGCGCCTTAAATAGAAAATTGTTTAGCAAAAAAAACTTCTCATTAAAAAAAAAGTCAAACTGATCAAATGGAAAGGAGAAAAGTCAATAAAAATTAGTTTTATTTTTTTATATAAGATATTTTGTCAATTTAGTCTTCTATTGTAATTTTCATTTATATGTAATATTTCTATTTTTATAACAATTTAGAAATTAAATATTGTGGTCAGTGTCATTTTTCAACTCTAAGCTGTAAATCTCTAAGCTGCCCACTCTCAAGGCCCGGCACTACCCCCACTTTGCTTCTTAAATCCAAAAGATGATGTTTATACTATCACCAAAACAAAAAAAGATGACATTTATACGTTACATCTTTCAAATTTCACCAAAGAATTTAATATTTTACTTGACCATATATTTGTTTAAGTATGATTTTTATCTCTCACTTTTATGATGACGGAGGTTGTTACCGAAAAAGTTGGCAACATTATGAAAAATAAAATGACATGATTTGGCAAAAAAATGATAATTAATATAATATTTAGATAATTAATTTACAAATATTAAAAAATGAGTTAAGTTAATTATTTATAATAATTGTGCGTTGAATTTTTTAAATTATTATTTTTAATTACGTCTACTAAAAATCTGAAACTACCCCTTTATAAGAATTTTTTTTTGGCAGGATAAGAATCCTTTAGTATGTACAATTTAAGAAGGTTATGTACACATAACAACATAATTTAAGAGGGTATGCGGTTGATTAGTGGATTGAAAGTGTAAGCAGGTTAATTGTAAGTTTTAAAAGTTTTAAAAAAATATTTATAATTCAAAATTCAAAGAAATTCCTTGTAATTTAGCCTAACGATGAATAAGGGGTAAATGTGGGTGTTATAATTTTTTTTTATTAGGTATAGATATATTTTTATTGAAGACAATTTTATTTGATATACTATCAAACATTAAATATTAGAAATTCAAATTCTTATTTGATATGTTATAAAAGACTGCTTATGGGCCTGTTTGGGAGGGTTTAAGAAATCCCATATAAGCACATTTTACAAAAGTCGAGATCAAATTTTTCTCATATACTTATTTCGTATCCTGTAAATTATTATTAAAAAGTTATTTATAAACTATTTATAAACTGTTCTAAACAGGTCCAAACTGGTACTATTTCGCTAAACTCCAACTCCGGATGGACATGCCATAATGGCAAAATGTTTAGGATAAATGAAATGTGGCATCGTCAAGGAGAAAAGTCCAAAACAGAGATATGGACGAAAGAGAAGGTGGTGGTCTCCCGTTGCCCACAACAGAAAGTACGAGGGTCGCTCTCAGGGCGCCGGCCATACCTGGGGCACCCACAGAGGCACTTTAACTTTATGATACCGACCACTATCGACGCGTGGCGACATGCGTATGGTTGAGAATGCAAAGGTTAGTTACGAAAGCGAATTTTTGACCGGATATGTATGAGTCCAACAAGGAACATGTGAATGTGATGATCTCACGTTTTGCCTCTCTCTGATCCGCCGACATCTCCCTCTTCCTCCGCCACGTATTGTCCCCTCCTCATTCAATATCTCTTGTTTGCTCCGTTTTGCTTTTAACAAGGTACCAAGAGCCGGCCTCTGAACGATGGCGATCAGAAATTAAAAAAAGAAAAATTTTTATTAAAATCAGTAAATCTTCATTTCTTTTTTTTTTTTTATACAACAGCAAATGTTCATTCTAACAAAATATCAAAATAGATTTATAGTAACAACAAATATTTGTACCTGCAATTCTTTAATCACTAAACTAATGATTATTAATCAGTGTATTAAAAGCCGGACCGGACCGGACGGTCGGGACCGGTCTGGCCGTCGACCGTTCACCTGAATGGCTTGGTCTTTATATTTGGACTGTGTGAGAGTTCGAGCAGTTTTGGGTCGTCTTAAACCGGCATTTGAACCGGAACCCAGAATGGAACCGGAAATCGGAGCGGTTTCTGAAGAATTGAACAGTTTTTAAGGTTGCCGTTCCATTTTCTTTTTTTTCTGCGTTTTTCCTCACCAGTCGAGACAAGAGTGACGAAGAAAAAAGAAAAGACACAGATAATGAAGAGGATGGAAAAAACGAAGAACAAGAACAATTAAAACCCACCTATCAATTAGTTTCCCCCCTTCTTTCATGGTATTTTGAAGGTTGCGATGATAGAGAAAGAAGTTGCAAACTTCAAACTTGACTTGAGAGTTGCCTACGATGGAGGGAAGAAAGACGAAAGATGCAAGGAGACATGACTGAAGCCATTGACTACGCGTGAACAAAGGAGGTGAATTCATCTGACACTTGGTAAAATGTGAAGGCTAGGTCTTTTCAACTTTTTTTAATTTTTATTTTTTATTAGCATATATTTTATTGATATAATGTAAAGCATTTCACTGTTGTTTTTTTTTTCTCGGCCAAAATTTGCGGTTTTTCACCTTTTTGTTGGCTATGCACACATATTTATTCATTATTTTATTATTATTATTTAAAATTTTAGATTATATAGATATTTACACTTCTAAAATAAATATATCATATTTTTCTAGTATTAATGCATGATTGAACTTGGAGGGTGAGATTAAAGAGCTAAATGAGAGAAAAGGCTTTGCTTCTTTCTTTTTTTTCACCACTCATTTTTAATTTATTTAACATTTTAATCTTATATATTATATATAATATTATTTTTATTTAATTATTATGTCACCGGTTCGACCATCGATCCGACCGATCCAACCGTTTGAACCATGACCCGTTAGCCTTTCTGGTTCTATGTCCGGTCTGGCTTTTAAAACATTGTTATTAATACTTTTTAAAAAAAAAGAAAATGAAGTAATTTGATGACATTAAAAAAATTTAAAAAATTTAAAAAAAAATAGAAATAACTGGGCTAACCTACCAAGCCGGTCAGGTTAATTGGGTTGCTAGCCTCCATCAGTTTTTTTTGTTGATCAGACAGGCTAGATGATCAATTGATTGGTTTTCGGTCCAACCTAGCCAATCAGGTCTTTTCTTTTAATCTAATGTAAGAGTTAGATAATTAATTTATTGTTGCAAAAAAAATTTGTTAAGTTAATTATTTGTTTTTGGCCAAAAAAATTATAAACAATAGATTTGTGTTATTTTCCCATAATACCCTTCTAATTATATGTATTGTAACTATCCATTGATGGAGAACCCCTTGCCATGTGTGATTAATGATATACTTTCGGAAACAAATTATAACATTAAGAGACAATTTGAGTTGTGGTCTTATATTTAGCACCAAGCTAAATCTCTTGCCTAACTCTTATATTTAAGATAAGAGGTAATATAATAGTAAGAAAATCAATATAAATCAATGTACAAGTTATTTATCTCTTTTTTAATTAAGTTTTTGCAATTTTTTCTTCTTACTGAATTTTTATAATTTTCTATATTATAGGTTGTCTTTGTACTCATAATTTATTAATATGTATGAAAAATTACATTAATAGCTGATGACTTGAACAAATACTTGCTTTGTGTTGTAATATCATAAATTTATTTTACTATGTTGACGTGATAGAAAACTTGTTTTGTGAAATATATTATTCATTATGGTATGAAAAGTTTAGTGAAACAGGAAGTATATTGAAACGCTATGGGTGATTTTGTAACATAGACATGTATATGTATTTTTGTATACTGAATTATACTTGATTTATATTGAATTTGTCTGTGTTGGAGTTATTGTCTGTTTCACAATAACCACTCCCCAAATTTTGTTCCAAAATATGAAACACTCCCCAAATTTTCACATTCATTAACCAAGTTTCTTTTTTTTTTTTTATCCCTCCTTAATAGGGCAATTATGAAAAAAATTTGTCTTTTGGTACAAATTTAATGTTTAATTTTTTTTAATATTTGTAAAGTAGTAAGAGGTCTTATATTTGAAATTGGAGAGGATAATGTTTAAGGAGTTAAAGATAAATATCCAACAAAAAATACTTAATTTTACCTCCAAAAGTTTTGGCAAGCTATGAAACATTAAATTCAATAAAGTTAGTTTAATGACTAGCAACATAGCTCAAGATACTAATAAGATTTGAATTAACTAAACCAACTTCTATTCATAATTCTAGAGAAAGACTTTAGATTTAGAAAGCCAACTCAAAAACTTAAAATGAAGGTTGTAAGGATTAACCGAGTGAGTTGTAACTAGCACATGAAAATATTGTGTGTTTTACTTTTTTAAATCACGACTGATATCAACTTCGACGTTCAATCTCATTTGCTAAGATTAAAATTCCATTTAGAACCTGATTCAACAAAAATGTAATCTTAAAATATAAGTACTTTCAGTCTTTTAACTTTATGCAAAATTTTAATTTGGTCCTTTAATTTTAAAAAATTATATTTTTAGTCTCTTAGCTCTAAAATTGTTAACAAAAAATAGTGATATTAAGATTAAATATTGATAAAACATTCTCATATACTAACATATTAAGTTTAATTGTTAAAACAACCATAACTGTTATAAAAAATCCTCATTTCATATTAACAATGTGAGGATCAAAGGATTAAAAATTTATTTTTTAAAGTTAAGAAATCAAACTGAAACCTTATATAAAATTAAAAGATCAAATTTACACTTTAATCTAAATTTAAATTAGTCAAAAGTCCAATATGTCTTTCAGAGGTTTGCTAGAGAAGAAAAGAGGTGCAATGCAAGATACTGGAAAGGATTAATTATAAATATCCAGAGATTTATTTATTGTGAGATTGAGAGAGGGTTAATTTATGAAGTTAGGAGACAGGTATGAATACGTTGTCTATTGCAATGAGGCATGGATTTATATTCTCCACATATTCCTTTTCAATGCTGAAAGTGAAGTGCACCAAGCGGAAAATAATTTTATTATAAATAAAATAAAAATATGAATAACATAAATGTTTCAAGTGTTACTATTACAACTAACTGAACATTGACCAACAATAGATAATAGGAGATATCAAGTCCTAATTTATTGAAAGAGTAATCGGCTTTCACCTGTACAAAAGGCCCAATTTACAATGGAGAAGAGGGCAGTTGGTTTAACATCCCAAATTAAAAGAGTTGGTCATAATTACTAACAAGAATTAGTCCAATTGGTAAGGAGTTGAATTATAACTCACAAGGTCGTGAGTTTGAATTCCGTTGCTGATGTAAGAAGACCATGTTTTAAATAAGACTGGCTTCAATAAAGAGTTATTTGCACGTAAGAAGAAAAACAATCAAATGAACTATATATTTACCCAAAAAAATAAAATAAAAGAGCTAATTTTTTAGGACTAAATGGGCCTCTGTCTCAGCTAATTTTAAATTTTTTGGGCCTGATTCAGTGGCCTATGTCTCAAATACAATATGGTATCATTATGGGGACCCGACGGAGTTTTGAATCTACATAAAATCTTGCACATACAACAGAATGGCACGTAATTTCAGAACGACGATACTAACAAACTTTATTAAACACCTAATTCACCTAATTTGGGTGTGGTCACAATTCCTAATATTATGCATGATTGTTTGAACGCCAGGTTTGGCAAACGGCAATCATATGCTCACTCTATATCCTGCTTCTGGTATAAGGAATCACCTGCAACTTGGGGACCATGATTGTCAACAAGGAGTACCTGGAAGGCATACCCTTTAAAATAGGCCAAGATGCAAATGGTACTTAATACTTATGATGATAAAATTTGAACCATCCAATTCTAAGATGCAAATGGAACTCGATAATAATCTCTTGATCTTGCAAGAAGAGTATCCAAAATGATTTTATTATTAGCTAATCACACATTCATTTTCTCAATCTCAGATATGATACAGTATCACTGAGATAATGATGTTCTCTTTCTGAATTCACATAAACTAATTTTGCACAGACAATTAAAATGGCATCTAATTTCCATACCATCATACTAATAAACTTTATTAAACATTGGCAATGGTAATAGCAGTGCCACAAATAGTTAAAGATCAATAATATAAAAGAAAAGGTCAAAAATAGATTAAAACAATCTAGCCAACACATAATTTACAGTGAGATTTTGGCTACTAATGTTTAAACTTTAAATCAAGATTGCTTCTTTTTCTTTTCCAAATACGAATGGTGTCTCTGAAAGCTCAGGACTGCCCAGACCAAGTTCCATAGACCTATCTCTGGCCAAAGAGCAGCTGGTGCATACAATGGACAGGTGCTAGTCTGCCAAAGGAGAAAATTGCTGAGTCGCAGCTCCCCAGAAGTTCGGATCAAGATGTCTGGGTCAGGCGCTGCTGCCATGTACATGTTCTTCTCAATGTCAACTAGTTTTATAGCAGAAAGCTCGCCCTGCTTATTCCTTCTCTCTTCACTACTATCAATTACCCCATTGCATGATATAATTTCAGTTTCTTGGCCATTATTTTGTTGTTGTTGATTAGTATGTACAAAGAAACCATCCCTATGTTCAGCATCTTTAGCTCCTTTGAGTACACTACTACCACTAAAAACATTGGTTGCATTTAAATAGTCTCTGAAAGAATGTTGATCAACCATGTGCATACCATTTCTATTTGAACCCTCAACAATTCTTGATATCACACCATTTGAAATCTTTCCCTCTTTCAATGATTGAACTTCATTTAATTTATCCTTACAGGATTCTTGAACGGCATGTACAATCTCATCACGTGAAGTATAGGCTACACAAAGTAAAAGCACCCTCTGGTTGTTGTGTGCAGTTACTTTCATTGCCTTCTCCATTGCAGCTCTGACTGGTTCAGTAAGTAGTTGCAAGTTTCCGATGAAATGTAATCTAATACCGTATTCGTTGATGATGCTTTCTTTTTGAAGCAACTCCTCAATCTTTTCTCGCATCAAGTCCATCAGGGATTGAACCTCTTTTGGTTGTCGTTTGAAGTTATCAATGCTGAATGCATATACAGTTACATACTTCACTCCCAATTCATAGCAATACCTCAGCATAGACAAGAGAGCAGAAAATCCAGCCTTATGGCCATCACCTTCAGCCAAGTTTCTCTTCTTAGCATACCTTCGATTTCCATCCATGATGAAAGCAATATGATTTGGCACCGGACCTGCAGATAAAACAGCAAAAATGCATCTTCTCCAAAAATGGCATAAACAGCCAAACAATTGGCTTGCACAACATCCAGTCTTTCTCTCCATTTAAATGGTCCAAGTGTCCAACATAAGCAATTCAAGATAACTTCAGCATCAGCAAGCAATAGGAACAGCAGAGGCCCCTAAGTCCGTGTACATTGGAAGCTGCATAAGTATTAAGTGATTGAAGCAAAACATACTTAAGTTGATGTGCAGCAATTAATTAAACATTAAATATCAAACATTAAAGTGAACACCTCAATCACAAGCCGTATTTGGAAGTATTTTTTTCTTTAAACTCATTTGAACTCGTAACTGCTCAATTCGAAGCAACCAAGCGCGAATAAAACATTTGATAAATGGTATCACCCAATTGCCACTTCCACAATGAATAAACTAATAAAAATTTAAGGGAAAAAAAATAAGAGATTTGAAAATTTCTAAGCTTTAAGTAGATTTGCAGAACAACCAGAACAAAAAAAGACACCTCGCGAAAATAGGATTCATATCTAAACTTAACTGAACGACTGAAACATGCCGCAGGAGTAACCGAAGAGTGATGAGAAATTATGATCAGAATACGACTCTAATTTAAAATACTACTAATAAAGGTAAAGGACAAAGGGGTTCAAGTCAACTAATGCCACAAACCATCATGGCATTCTGCTCAATTCGTGAAGGAAAGGACAACATTTGATGCACTTAAGGAATAAGGAATCAGGGGCCATCGAAGAACGGAACCTTACCTGTCTTCTCCAGATGACGATGCGGATCTGGGGACCGGTGGCTGACGGCGAAGAGGACCACGGTGGGCGACAGTGAAGACGACTTAGACGAGCACGATGGGCTACGGGTGAAGGTCGAGAAGGGTAGCAGCACTGCCGGCGAGGATGGAGTTGACGACAGAGGAGCAGCAATGGAGTTACACGGCGGCTGAGTGCTTGAATTAGGGTACTGAAATTTCAAAATGGATGATGAGGCCGTGGGATGATGTCAGAATTCGGATGCATGTTTCAACGTTTATATTAAAAATAAATAAAGGGAAAATTTCAATTAAGGGCCTCTGTAGTAGCATAATTTTTGTTTAGGACCAAATAATTCTGAAATATCATTGTAAGACTAAAAAAGAGCCAAATGAAATTAATTGCAGAATGAGAAAGACATAATTGCACCTAATAGCAGTTTCCCCTTAAATTTGGGAAAAAAAATGAGGACTAACAATTAGGGCCATTCTTTTCGCTCTTTCTTCTCTCATTCTGAAATCTCACAGACTCTTTTTTTTCTTACTCTCAAAACTCGTCATCCGTCTTGTATTTCTGTCACTTTGAAAAGTCATCCAAAGAAGATTCATCACCATTTATTGTGCTGATTTTCTTACTCTCAAAACTCACAAAATTCGTCTGAGGGAGGTTTATCGACGTTGTCGTCAAGTGGCAAGGATATTGCCATTATGGTGCGTGCTACATTCTACAACTAGAGGAAAACACAAAGCAAGAGGGAGGGTCTAATTAAGAGAGAAAACTTGGAAGCCATCTCATTTATACATTTATACGCAGTACATACATATATATATAATATACTTATTGAGTGACAAATTACAAAAAGTACAAAAAATATGATTGTATATGCTTTACACGTTTCTTCGCAATTATTATCTCTCTTTAGTCTTTTCTCTCTCTCTCTTAAAATGCATCACACACTCTGTTGAGAATCTAAAAAAGTTGAATTAATAAATATATCAAAGCTTTCCCATGCTTCCCTAGTAGCATTCCTTCATTAATGAGCTTTTGCTTAGCTTTGGTTGGTTTTATATTCAATATTTGTGTAAAAAGAGATTCGATACATAAATTCACAGCAGAAACACCTTTATTTACAAATGTGTTAATTTAATTGAAAAAGTTCATGATAATTTACAAATGTGGAAGGAACTATTCATACATGGAATTTGTGAATTTGGAATGATAATACATAAATTAATAAGGGTGTTCATAAAACCCGATTGCCTGCTATGCCCGCCTATGTCCCCAAAAAAGTGCCCAGCCCACCTTAAAAGAAATGGCTCGAAAGAAATACTAGGCATGTTCTGACCGGACAAATTGTCAAGCAAGGCTGGGCATTAGGCATGGTATGCTACATTGCCTATTTGGCTTTGCCCGCAAAAATATATATAATTTTATTTATATATTTTATTTGCCTCATATTTATCTCGTAAATCAAATACACTGTTGTATCAATATTCAGTGTTTATTATACTTATTTTATTTTTGGATGATTGAGAGTTAGACGTCTTATCATTTACTGCGATCTGTATGACCATTCTCTTTATATATTGGTAGATAAGTAATTATATATCGTTTATTTTAAGCATGACTTTGGTAGCCTATAAAAGGATAATTCAGTTATTTTGAAATTTGTTTTACTTCTTGTTTTTCTAAAATTGTTGTCTCTTTGTTTGGTTAGAATTAAAAGCTAATCAAGAAACTTTAAAAATTTGTTAAACCAAAACAAAGATTGTTTAAATATAACTGATTCCATACTTTTATATGTATCTGGGAGTTACGGGAAAAAAGATATTCTTACTTCGTTAGGAAATTTTAGAAACCAAAAAAGTAGTTAAGTTTACTAAAATATAATAACAACATTTTTTTTTGTCATAATCCACTCCTCTCAGCTACTGCAAAATATAGTTTCATAGTATATTAATTAATAACAACCAAATTAAGATGAAGTTGCCATTTTAATATAAAGTTACCTTAAATTATTTAGAGAGACATAATTAATTAATTAATTAATTAATATAGTATATTAATTTGTTGGGCACGGAAGCCCGCTCTGCCCAGCCTACATTTGTCCAGCCCAAACTTATTAGGGCCTTTCATGGGCGAGCCAGGCAATGGGCAGCCTTTTCCAACCCATTGATTCTTCAAGTTGGGCATCTGGAAAGGGTCTTGCCTTGTCCAACCCTACCAATGTGCAGTTGTATAACTTAAAAACAGAAATATATCCGTTTGCAAGTGAGTTAATTTAATTAAAAAAGTTCTTGATAATTTACAAGTGTAGGAGGAATTATTCACAACTAGAACTTGAAAATTTGCAACAAGAATACATAAATTAATAACAAAAATATGTCCATTTGCAAATGAGTTAATTTAATTGAAAAAGTTCTTGATAATTTTCAAGTGTGAGAGAACTTATTTACAATTAGAACCTGTGAATTCGCAACAACGATAAAAAAAAAATTAACAACAGAAATATGTTCATTTACAAATGGGTTAATTTAATCAGAAAATTTAATTGTCTGGGAAGGAATATTCACAACTAAAATTTGCGTATTAGCAATGAGGATATGTATATTGACAACAGAAACACGTTAATTTGCAAATAGGCTAATTTAATTGAAAAAGCTGAACATGATAATATAACAAATCTGGAGGGACTATTCACTAGTGAAATTAGGCACTATGCAATAGGACTATGCACATTAATAATAAGAACTCATCCATTTGTAGGTGAACTAGTTAAATTGAAAAAGTTGATTATGATTTTTCACAAGTGTGGAGGAAACTATTCACAAGTGGAATTAGATAATTTGCGATACGAATACACGTATTAACAACAACTCATACATTTGTAAGTGGACTAATGTGATTAAAAAAGTTGATATTCACAAGTGGAATTAAGACATTTGCAAGAATGATATGTATATTAACAACAAAAATACATCTATTTGCAAGTAAGCTAGTTGGATTCAAGAAGTCGAATATGATAATTCACAAGTCCCTCCCACACTTGTGAAAAATTAGATTTAACTTTTTCAATTCAACTAGTTCACTTGCAAATAGACGAGTTCTTATTGTTAATGTGCATATCCCTGTTGTAAATTGCCTAATTCCACTAGTGAATAGTCCCTCTAGACTTATTATATTATCATATTCAACTTTTCAGTTACATTAGCTTACTTGCAAATAGACAACTTTTTCTAGTGAATCAACTTATCCTTATTGCAGATTTCCTAATTCCAGTTGTCAATAGTACACCATATACTTGTAAGTTGGTGGGAAAAGACAGAAGATTAGAATTAAGTGACATGTAACATACTCATAGTATATATTCCCTGAAAAGGAAATTGTGAAAATTCTCTATATACAAATTTTAACATATTCTGTAGTAGCTTAAATTACATCTCAAATAGAAAATATAACAATTGCTATGTCATTGCTTTCTTTTTGGTTGTGTCTTTATCCGTTGAAATAGTTTTGTAATAGCAGCTGACTCCATATTTCTTTTACAAGTAACAAGCCACCAAACAACTCAAACCTTAGTAAAGTGTTTTGATCATATGGCACAATAATAAGTACTGTCAATAAGTTCACACTGGTGCAATAATCATAACTCAGAATAATGAAGGAAGTCATAAACATATAATTAAACTCCTACCACTGTATAATAATGCATGGTAAATTTATAGCATGCAACTTTCCTTCTTACATAAACCTCATACTTGTAAATATACTAATTGTTATGCACTAGTTCTCCTTGTAAATTTAGCTTGTTAATTCATTAGTTCTCCTCGTAAATTACCTAACTTCAATTGTTATACTACTAAATAAAAAATTACTACAATTTAGCACTTAGTATAGAATATTCACAAAATCATATGAAATTACAGAGGGCGAATGAATCAACCAAAAGTAAAAACATCACAAACAAGATAATCGGAAAGCATGACCAATTATAGGAGTTAATATGGAGAGATAAAAAAGACATAACACAATACCCATACCAAAAGAGACATAGTGAAATATAGGTTGGCAAATCTCATTATCAAAATCTCCTTTGCACAGATATTGAATATAAAACCAACCAGAGCTAAGCAAAAGCTCATTAATGAAGGAACGATAAACCTCTCTCAAACGATCTTTGTGAGTTTTGAGAGTGAGAGAACCAACACAATGAATGGCGATGAATCTCCTTTGGACGACTTTTCAGAGTGACAGAAGCACAAGATGGACGACGAGTTTTGAGAGTGAGAAAGGGAAGAGTCTATGAGATTTCAGAGTAAGAGAGGAAAGAGTGGGAAGAATGACCCTAATTTTTCAGCCCTCATTTTTTTCTAAATTTAAGGAGAAATAGTTATCATGGGCAATTATGTCTTTCTCATTCCTCAATTAATTTCATTTGACTCTTTTGGTCTTGTTGCAGTGATGTTTCGGAATTATTTGGTCCTAAATGAAAATTATGTTGCTACAGAAGTCCTTAATTGAAACTTTCCCATAAATAAATAAAGAAATTATCAAGACTAAATTGGAGTGTTCCAAAGGTGAATGTACTGTAGCATTTTTTTTTTTTCCATGTACATGGAAAATCATAAAATATTTTGTGGTATATTGAGTATCTTAAAATATTTTTTAGGTGCATCTAGTAATTTATAATATTCTTTAGTGCAAAAAATCTGGAAAAAAAAATATTTGAAGTGTTGGATGCACCAAAATATAATTTAGGGTACTAAACGCATTCTAAAAAAATAATTTAAAATGTGAGATGCATTACAAAATATTTTAATACTCCTCCGATTCTTAATATAAGACCCAATTCTTGAGTTGGTTTTGGTCCTAAATATAAGACCCATTTTTCATATTTATCCATTTTCTCTAAATTACCCCTATGGATACTTCTTCAACCATAATCATGTAGAAGAGGGAGATGGGGTATTAAGAAAGATGATTATGGTGTTTTAGGAAAAATGCGTCACTTTTCTTATAATTAACTAATTTACTTAACTTCCTTAATCTAATCAAATTAGTTAAATAGGTCTTATATTAAGGACTGGAGGAGTATATTGAATGCACCTATAAAAATACTTTAAGATAATTGGGTGGATCTTAAGCCTAATTTAATGTTTTAAAATTGTGAATATAATATGGGCAATACTTACATCAAGTATTCTCCAATCACACATAACCATATATCTTATTTTTAAAATATTAACATTTAATAGCATTTAATTGTGAATTCACATAAAGTAGAAATGGACACATGACGATGAATTTCACCTAAGTTTTCTTTTCATATAATATCTAGTGCCTACTCATTTGTTACAATATTTAAAGTTTACTTGAAGTCCAATAGAATAATTTTTTTTTTTTTAAGACCAGCGAGTCCAATAAAGTAATTAATTCATGATCTGCCGCTGTCTCTTTTTCAAAGGGTTCAATATATAGGACCAAAATAAAGTGACATATTATTTTAATTTTTTTTATAATTCACATATTTATTATACTATTTTTCACCAGTTTGAATTCACGAACTCACGTTCAGAATAATCTCAAGGAAAGTTGAAATTGAAGAAATTTAAGAAAAAACCTATGATAGGTTCCCCTTAATTATGGACCCAATACTCTCAACACGATAAATAATATTAAGACAAAATAATATCAAAAATAAGAAAACATACAGGGTTAACTAGAGCCAATATTCACGATAAATTATTAGTCAGAAAAACCATACAGTAAAATGCAGTCGAATTTTGGAGACGTGCATCTCATAATAACATTTCCAGTCAAGATCTTCTCCATCTGAACCTTACTACTCCCATTTGACTTTGTAACACAATCATTTTGGGTTCCAGAGGACCGTAAACTTGCAATGCACGATAGAACCAAAATGACACACAGACCAAACTATCAAAAAATCCAGACGTAGTCCTATATATAATACAAGATTGTGAGGTATGGGATCCTCCCATATATATAGAACAAGAGCCATGAAATGAAGGAAGGAGCCTCTCACACATCCAATGCCAAAAGCGCGACCCTTCTTATTGTTATAGTTATCAACACAGCCTTTAACCACAATTCTATATATATCCGTCATCTTCCTCTTCATCTTCATATTAATGTTCCTGAATATCAATTTTATGTAAGCTTTAGTCAGAGCCATATCAGGCAAAAAAGAGATAAACAATTCTGGGGACAAAATGGCCCACACAATCTAGCTAATTAGGACTCAGTTGTCAGTATAAATCCAACAACGTTAATTAAAAACATAACAAACTTGTACAACAATTGGTTTGTGTAACATCCCAATTTTAATTCAGCAGAGTCATCTAAGGTTTAGAGGAGCTTACTTGTGTTCATTGATGTATAGAAGCACGTAAGATTGTGAATGAAGGATATATATATATATATATATATATATATAGCGGGGGTGGGGAGATTGTTGACGAAAAGAGGATATGATTTCTTCAATCATGTTCTCGGCAAAAAATGACTCCGGCTTAGTGTTTGAAATTGATGACAATGATCGATACAAAGGAGAGGAAAGGAAAGATATTTTGGAGAAAAGAAGTTTTCCTCTGACAGGGCTTGATAAAACCAAAGGTAGGTGTTCTAATTCGATTTTCCATGCTTCTACTTTAGAGTTATGGATTTTGTGATACTTGAAATTAGGGTTTATGAATGGTTCGATTTCAATTCTAAGGAGTTTCTACCAATTTATTTGTGTTTAAATGAATTGATGGAAGTTGATCATTACTCCTCCGCTACTTAATATAGGACCTAATTGTTGAGTTGATTTTGATTCTAAATATAAAACCTATTTATTATATTTATTTGTTTTTTCTAAATTACCTCTATTGATACTCCCTCAAGCATAATCAAATAAAAGAGGGAAGAAGGATATTAAGAAAAATGATTATGGTGTTTTAGGAAAAACATGTCATATTTCTTATAATTAATTGACTTACCTAACTTCTTTAATCTAATCAAGTTAGTTAAATAAGTCTTATATTAAATATTAGAGGAGTAGTATATAATTAGTTTAGTTTTGATCCATTACATAATTACGATGATTTCACCATTAAAAAGGAGGGAGAAGGGGGGGGGGAGACCCTCGAGTTTTTGCCTTGTAATTTTGGACCAGATCTAAGTGGATTTTCAATGCTAAAACCAAAACCCAAAAAAATAGACCCAACACCAACATTCATAAGAAATTATTAGCACGACAACCATAAAGCATACATATAAACAGCAAAAGTATTAACACTATCGAAAAATAAATAGCAAAATTAATAGATCTTTCATTTTCTCGATGCGTCAATGAATGCTGAGGACATAAATTTAATCAAGGAATCGTCAACTTTCATCATTGCGAAAATGAAGTGCTAGACTTAAAGTCAAACAACAGAGTGAAATAAGGGCAAACATGGAGTAATTGAAAAGCCAACTTTAATTTGATATAAATTCATGTCAGACGATTTTTAAAAATTAAAATGGAGAAAAATAAAGCAAACACAGACAATAGCAATGTTCATATACGTATATTATGAAGATAAATAATGAGATGATATCCATATTATAATAAAAGAGAAAGTCAAATCTTGGAGGAGATTTGCACCTGAATATCATATTTCCAATAGGGTCGGGGTCCCAAGAATGTCTCCTCTGTTTTCATTTGCATTTGAAGCTTATATCCTTCTGTGATCTCTATATGAGGGGGGCTTAGTTTCTCACAGTATCGGGCCTCAAAACATTGGAGAGAAGGACAGAGCATGGTCCCTCTGAATACAAAAGTTAATTCTGGTAGAAATTCCAGTCTCAACGATCTCACTTTGGGAAGAGTGATAGTAGGGTTAAAAGTGTTGCCGCCATTCTCTCTAATTATTTCTTCCATCGACTCACAATCTGCAACAGAAATAGTCTCTAGGTTTTGGAGCTGTGCTAATAATTCTGACGTCATCAGAATCGTCATTCCGCTACATTCCTGAATATGGAGTTCTCTGAGATAAAGGAACAGGCTATTCAAGGACAGAGGAAGTGGCATCACTATTTGTGTCAAGTTTTTCAACTCATCAAGGTACAGCCTTTCAACTAACATGACAGAGGCGCAAAATGAGCAAGTGGGAGTGCCACAGAACAAGTACTCCAGCTCATCGCATGCCCTTATTTCGAACCATTCAATTTTTGGTAAATTATTATTATTTTTTTGGACTGATAAAGCACAGCAAAGGCAAGTTGTCCTTGTCAAATGGTCGCACTCGCTTATAATCAACTCTTTGACGTCTCCTGGAAGTACCGCTACTCTATTTGCCCAATCAATACCACATAAAAACACCCTTTTCAAGTGGCAGGCTTCTTCATCAAGTGAATCATCATCATCACAAGGTGGTATGACTAAACTTAGATAATAACCTTTGAGTCCGCGATCTTCATCTAGGAAACTTATAACAAAGTCATTAAACTTTTCAATATCACAAAAAGTGACTGATATAACTTTCAGCTTTCTCAAACCTCGTAGATCCATTGACGTTGAGTGGCACCTCATCAACAGAGACTGTAGATTGGTCAATTCGGATATTGTTGATGATGAGATTGTGAACCCACCTGTACCTTCTAGATTCAACAATTCAAGATTGACCAACAATTCCAAGCCACAAGGTTCTTCACTGATTGCAGTACATGAAAGGTCCAACTCTATTAAACGCCGCAGTTTTGCTAATGAAGGGACATACTTCAATTCTCCACATCGTGAAAGTAATAATGCAATGAGACATTCCAAGTTAGATACAGATTTGGGCAAATGCCCAATGCTTGTCCGAGACAAATCAAGTATTTTAAGGGCAGGCATGTTAATAAAAAAATCATCTGGAATCCATTTGAGATAAAAATTAGAATCTAAAAGTAATGCGGAGAGTTTAGAGCACTTGGGAGATGTATCATTAAAAATTTGCGGTACGTTGCTTCTACTTAGAAAAACATTCTGCAAATTTTCATTCCATTTTCCATTCTCTGACAATCCTATTAAATTCATACCATGTTTTGTCATGATTTTTTCAGTCTTCTTTGCAATAGTAAGAGCCATGACCTGAAGTAAAGTGTGCACTCTCCATGTCCCATTCTTTTTCAACAACAAACTGCTATTTTTTAACTTTTGCCACATGGCATAACCTTCATTATATCGCATCGTGAAGCTCTTTGTCCCATCTGTCCATTCCCCATAGCAAAATCTTCTAACCAAAGGCTCAATATCGCTATCCCAAACAGTCTTGCTGACACTAAATGCACAATACAAAAAAAACCTTTGCAATTTATCATTTAAGAAAGAATAACTAGATTTCAATACTTGAAATACCCTCTCATCCATATGATATTGCTCGTCACCCTTGTTTTGAAGGCATTCCAACAAATGATCCCATTCTCTTATGTGCTCTTTTCCCTTCATGCTTCTTGCTATCATAACAATTGCAAGGGGCAAACGCTCACATTGTTTTGCCACCGCCCTTGCTTTAGGCTCCACCCCAATCGGTTGTATTTGATGGACTCCAAGAGTCTTTTTAAACAAATCAAAACCATCTTCTTTGCCTAGAGGTTCTACTTCTATTATGTTCTTCATACAATTCATACTTTGGCACACTTCCCACAATCGAGTTGTCAAAATCAATTTAATCCCATTATTTGAAACTGGAAATCCAACCTCTTCTAAATAGATAGGATTCCAAACATCATCTAAAATGACGACACATCTAGTTATGTGTTTGAATGCATGCAATAATTTCCCTGATATCCTTTTGACATCACACTCATCAGATATGTCTAAATTAATTGATCTTGCAATGGCCTTTTGCAACTTGCAAATGCTATCATCATAATGTGACACGGTAACCCAAATAATTTGCTCAAAGTCATCACCAGCTTCTTCTAAAAGTTTGTTATGCACATGAGTTGCCAAAGCTGTTTTCCCTGCTCCGCCCATTCCCCATATCCCAATGGCTGACACCTCATCTTCTGTTATCCATTTCCATATTTGTTGAGTATACCTTTGAAACTCTTCTCCCAATAAATCAATTGGCGGCAACAAATAACCTCTAGAACATTCTAGCAATAAGAATAAGAATAATCTATTAACATGAGTTCACAAAAGGAATTATAGATTTCAAATGCATGGAGTAAGAAGAATAAAATAGAAATAAATTCAATATATTGCATTTAGATATCCTTTACCATGTCTTAAAAACAAAGTAATACTCATCTAGCATGATGCGATGATAGCGGTTACTCCAGGAGAAATTACAAAGAATGTACAAATAATTTCTTACAAATCACTTCTCAAAAAGGGAAAGGGTATATATATTTAAGTTGAAGCATATACCTGTTTTCAAACGAACATTTTTTCTCTTCACTGTATTATCAGAATCATCCAATTCCATGTATGCCCCTCCTCTTCCAACATCTTCAACCCACTTTCTTTTAGTTCCACGTAAATCTAAATCTTCTTCACTATGGGCTTTTGCATAACTTCTTGCTGCTTCATCATATAGTCTTTCTTGTTCATTATTCAGGTTACTCTTGAGTAACTTTAAAGCCAAATCCAACCTTTCTTTATCACTGTCAAACTGAAATTTGTCCATATGTATTATTTAATATATGATAGAGTATTCATAGATTCATGTGCATGTGTGTGTATAAGAGCATTTAGCAAAACTAATTTGCATGTGACCATACCTGAAATAAGGGATTTTGCGTCACATAATGATCTGATTGTTGCATATAATTAATAACAAATATACCACAATCATGTCTACATATGGGGAAAAAAAAGATATGGTCAAAATGGATAGTTGCTTTAATAAAGATTATAATCTAAAAGAGCCATAAACTCACCCATTAGGCTGTAATAAGATATTGCTCGCCATTCTCCTATCAAATTTCGTGAACATAACATTTTCAAAGAGATTATCCATGGCAAGCAGCTACACAAAAAAGATACATTCTAAGGAATTAAAAGATCAATCTATTACTTGCATGTATATCACGTGCGTCTTTGTACTACTTACCAGGTTCTCTGTTGTTTGGTCGCGTTTAGTTTCATCCATAAATCGATCACATAGAGAATCCCATATTTCAACTTCCTGATTCTTCGTATGAATAATATATAGATAATAATGTCCACATGAATTTTTCTCAACATGAACAGGAATAAATATCTGTGACATGCATGTGATCAAACAAATCAAATTGATAGACAACCAAAAAGAGTAATCATTATGAAAAGTGAAACATCAAACTAGATAGAAAGATAATACCTTCTCACAATCCACCGATTCAGACATGTAGTTGTCTCTCATATTATTCCGCTGAACAAAGTCAAGGAAGAAACTTACATCACCACTATCGAGTGCTTTCTATAACAAAAGAATCCTTAATTAAATATTCTTGTCAATTAAATTGTCTTTAATTCAATAACTAACAAATATCATCCAATTGAAAAGGGAATAAGAAATCACCGAAAACATCACCGGAAGATACCAATTCGAAACTTTACTTTTGTTTCTCCTTTCATTGTCAGTGAGGATATCAGCAAAAAAATCTATTACCTAAGAAAATAGGAAAATTAAACACTACCATATAGCAAACCCCTTGCTCAATAATAACAAAATAGAATAAAAGTAGGATTAAGCTACAAATTTATCCCGAAAGTTTAAAATTGTAGTAATATTTCCTCCTATCATTAAAAATATTAACAGCCAATGTTACTGTATGGAACAATATTGCTACGATTATAAACTTTCGGAATAAATTTGTACTTTAATCCATAAAAGTATAAGTAAATACTCACCGATGAATCCAAATGAGCCCCTGGTCTAAGTGTGGTCAATTGAGATTGATACAGAAAAGAACGATGCGACGAAAAAATTTCACATCTATCACTAAAGAACATACAGGGTGAATGATTTAATTAGGCTTCACATTAGAAAAACTACATATTACTACTACTCACACATAAAAACACCAATTATATATATATATATATATAGTTGTAAGCATATGAATCTAACCTTAAACGCTCAAAAACGTATTGTATCAACTGTAAGTCAGGTTCGTCCACAACATTATTGGGAACACAAAAAGGGCCGACCTTAATCCTCTCTTGATGCATAGCTTCTGAGTCGATTTGAACTTGCTGGGGAGCCTTCATCCCTTCCCACATTGTTTTGGGGGACATGTAACAATCAAGAAAATATTAATTAAAAACCGAAATATGCACCAAAAGAAATTAAAAATTGAAATACTAACAATACCCTTTCAAGGTATGCCAACATACTATTTCTCTACTCCAATTCTTAATATAAGACCCAATTAATTAATTTAAAAATATTAACAAAACTAAATAAATTACTTTAAAATATTTATATTTACCACTTTCTTCAAATTAATTTGTCTAACTCATAAACTACTACCTTCGATGATTAGTATAAAAACTAGATAATTAATTTAGAAATATTAAAAAACTAGATAAATTGGCTATGTATCATAAATATGTGATGATCACTCTAAATTATCCTCTCCAATCATATGTATTGAATGATTAGAATTATTCCTTAGTGAGAATCCCTTGCAATCAATAAGGATATTTTAGGTGAAGATGGGAGACCAATTGGATTGATATCTTATATTTAGGAACAAATAGAATTTTTAACTAACTCTTGTATTAACCGAACCGCAAACCAAAAAATCATGAAAATATGTTATAATTAAGTCATTAACTTAGCTTGTTTAGTCTTCCTAAATTAGTCAATGAGATAGTATACATCATTATTCATTCAAATTAAAATAATATTATCTGAAAGAGATCCTGTTTCAGCCTGGTGTCTTTGCTGGAAAGAGAAGTAGTACAAGGTCGAATACCCTTACCCTTAATTTGATAAATATGAGATTTGATTCGATTCGTACTTGCTGCAAATTCAAATCCACAGTGATTGCACTTTACTTTCTTCTCCCCTTCCAATACAGTGACGTGTTTCCACGCTTCAACATCCTTAGGCCTTCCACCAGCTGATCCTTCTTTCCCCATTATTCTTGCAAGAAGAAATGAATATCTGACTGGTTTGAAGATAGATATGGAATATGGATGCCCAAATCAAAGCAAAACTATATAGCAGAAACAAGAACCGAGCAGCGTAAATAAAGAGAGAAATTAAAGAAGTTACTTGCATCAGGTTGTTGGAAGATCCGAGATGGATGATTTGAAGCCAGCAGACAATAAGGAAGAAGATAATGGCAGTGTCTGCTTTGATCCAAAGCTATGAAACTATGAAGCCAAACTTTGTCCCATCCCAAGGTACAATCAACCGAAACTAAAGATGCAAAATCACAATTATTAGAAGAACAGACCGATTAGATCTGATCAAGGAGAAGTCATGGAGGCTGCTGAAAGAGCAAGACTCCTTCTAGCTTGTGATTAAGTTGAGACTTGCTGGTAGGCTGCCCCCCTCTTGACTGAAAGCCTGAAGTCGCGTTGCAAGTTCAAAACTCTGAGGAGGTATTGCGAGGAAATGACGGTAAACTAAAGTCACATCAATAATGGAGGGGAGAGATTAAAGTTTTGTCGGTCCCGTCAATCCGATTGATTATTGCGTGTGAAAGAGCAGAAAGAGAAAAGAATTGATGTGCTGAACACAGAGCGAAGTATATTTTTCATTTGCATGCAAGGTTTTAAAATATTTTGTAGTGTAATTTATGAAAACTAAACTTCTCCATTCCTTGTCATCATCCTCGTCAGGATCTTGAGAAAAAAAATAGTTATGCTGTTAAATATCATTTCGCACTAGCAATTTTGATTTTGTGATTGCTGGTTAAAAAAAAGAAGAAGGAGAAATTGTGAATAAAAACTCCTGAATATGTAAAATTATGATTTGGGACCTTCGATTTGGAAAATAATTCATTTTAACAGATGACAATTTCAATAAACCAAATCACAACTTGACTGAAAGTATGTCAAATGACAAGTTAACTATAAGAAATGACAAGTTTACTTTAGTGAATAACAATTTCAAGAGACTAAATTATAATTTGACTGAGAAGCATTTCAGATATTTCACTACGATTTGATATTTACAAAAATAGAATCGGGTCTTTATTTGTTATTTTTTAAATTAAGAGTTCCAAATCACAATTTTATATATTTAAGGGTCTTTATTTGTAATTTCTCAAAAAGAATTGATTTTCTAATTAGTTTTTCAAAAGATCTGCTAAATACATGCATATTAATTATCATTAAAAAATATTTTAGTATTTTTTGGGTTTAGATATACCTAAAAAATATATAAGAGTTGGATGCATCACAATACTTTAAGATACATGATGCATTATAAAAATATTTCAAGACGTTTGACGTAGAGAGAAGTGATAAAAAAATAAAAAAAGAGAAAAAGAAACTAATAAAATGAAAAAAAATTATAAACATATAAACACCTTTTAATTTGGGTATCCATTAAATATTGAATATTATTTTTTCATGATTAAACACAAATATTTATACTTTTTAATTAAATTATATTATTTTAATTATTACCATTCTAACTTAACTTATTGACTAACCTAATTTTTAGTGTCCTAATTTTAAGCACTCCTACATGTGCTCTATATGTTATACACTATAAATTTAATTCTTTTGATATCTCCAATTTTTATTATTAATATTTTGAGTCCCATTTAGGGTTGTTCACAGGACGGAGTTTCCGTCCCCTCTCCCCTCCTGAGGTTGTTCTTGTCCTGTTGGAACTAGGACAGGAACAGGATGGGTCAAAACATCTCATTCCAATTTTTTAACATACCACTTTAATTTGGGTTTGAATATTTTTTAGGTTGTAATATTTGTTTTTATTCTATTTCTGAAGATAAAAACATTAAAACAATATTATGTAGAAAGTCTACTGTGAAAAAATAGTAAAAAAAATACTATATAATAACATTATGAATTGTTTTATTAAGAAAGGATATTATGCTGAGATAACACTAGTCTATGACTTAACAACTGAAAATCATTGTACAAAAAAATTATTATTAGTAAGTAAATTGAATAATCTAATAATAATTATTAATAAGTAAATTTATAAAAAAAGAAAAGAATGGGAGAAAATACCAGGAGACTTGTAGTTGTCATGTCCCAAAATCTTTTTTATTTTGTCCAGTCCCATCCTGTCCCAAATTGATTGGGATGGGACAAATTGAGCACTTATAGTTTATAAGCAATAAAAACCCTTATACACTCTTCTCCTCTAATAGAATATCCAATACTTGGTTCATAAATTAACTTTTTCTCTTAGAATACAGGGTTGTTTGGCGGTAGAAATCTCCTATAAGCACGTTTCACATAAGTCGAGATAAAACTCTTTTCATATACTTGCTTCGTATTCTGTAAATTACTATTAAAAACAACTTATAAGCCACTTATAAATTGTTCTAAACGGGCCCATAATGTTGATTTTCAAAAAACACCTTTAAAACTCCGCTTTGATTTTTTTTTTTCCCGAAAAGGTTATCCATATTTTCTCGATGATTATGTGCAAAGACAAAAGAAACTGGATTGTTTAATAAACTAGTAGAAATATTGGTTTAAAAGTTAATAAATCATACCGGAGTCAGATTGAAGTTAAAATAATAATAATTAAAATGTGTAAAAATATTTCTATTTTAACTATCAAAATAATATTTTATCTTTTTATTTATTTTCTTTCACTTCTTAGGGTTTGTTTGGCCAAAGAAGAGGGGGGCGCAGGGGAGAGAAAATGAGCCGCTCCCTTCATTTAGTTAAAAATTTTAGAGGTGAGGGAAGTCAAAATGTCCGTCACCTCCTTGCCTCCCCCTCCCCCTCCCCCCTCCCCCTCCCCCTACCCATTTGAACTCCCCTCCAAATTGGGGGTTTTTGGAGGGAAGCTAAATTTTTGGACTATCATACTCTTATGATTTTTTTAATATTCCACTACTACCCATTAAATATATTATTATAATATTTATTTCAAATAAAAAATATATTATCCTAAGTATAAAAAATATAAATGATTATAATTAAAAAAGTATATTATAACAAAAATGAATAAAAATAAAAAATTATTTAAATAAAAAATTATAATATTATAAAATTAATTTTTAATAAATATATTATTTATTAAATTTATTTTAAAGTTGAAAAAAGGAATAGCATAAAAAGAATAAAATTTTATTTTTCTTAGAGCATATAAATTTGTTGATTTGATTATTTCAAATATGTTAGTTAAAATAAAAAATTACCATACAGTTTTTTAATACACATATTAATATGATAAGATTAAATTTTTATTAAATTATATAATTTAAATCAAGATGTAAGTTAATTTATATAATATAACGATAAAAATATAAACTAATGTGTAAGGGTAAAATGATAAATTAATTATTATACTTTTTCTTCTCTTCTTAATCAAATAAGGGATCATTAAATATTTTTTTCTTTTTTTAATCAAACCAAATAAAATAAAAAATAAAACCTCTCATTCTCTCTCTCAAACCAAAAGGTTCTTATTCTCCCTTCCATGTGATTTGGTTTTACTTTTCTATTTTTTTTTTTTTACTTTTTCTTCTAACTCTTTCCTCCCTCCCACAAGCATCCATCAAATTATATCACTTGCTTTTAGTTTTTCTCATCTGCTACGGGCTGATCTTGTCTTCTCTCTCTCTCCAAGCCTCCCATCTCTTCTTTCTTCCTTGTGTCCTTACCTTTAATGAAGGTCTCTTTCTCTCTCCTTTTTTTCTCTTTACCTTTCATGAGCAACACGAATGACGGAGATAGCCACTTAGCTGGTAGCGACACCATGGAGTGCGAATGAATGGAGCAAGAAGTGAAGATTGAAGACGACGTTGATGTCGCAACCACGAGCACTAACGAAGTTCGATCGGAATACTGAGTTTAGCAATGACGGACGCAAATGAGTTTTAGGAAAGGACATTTAGAGCATTTTTTTAATTGCTTTCATTTTTTCTCTGAAATTGAAAAATTATAACTTGGGCAACCAACAACCCAGCGAGTTAACTAGTTATTCTCCGCTCGTATCCAATTAAACTGGTTTGCACCGGGTCGTTTCCCATCAGGTTTAGGAGCTAAACCAGATCGGTTTTTAGACTTTCAGTCTAACTAGCTTGGTCCGGTCCGATTTTTCATTGTGTGCTTAACTTAAAAAACTATATTATAATTGTTTAATCCTAATTCCAATAACAATTTTTTAAAAAAAAAAACAATCATGATTATTACATTTAAGACTAATAATTTTAAGATAATTAAATGACTTAAAATATAGTTTTTAACGTTAAAAAACCAAACCAAAATTTTATATAAAATTAAAAAAATAAATATATACTTTACCCTATTATATTATGGTACTTTGGTACATATATATATGTATGTATCTGTTATAGTATTTGTATTTATGGTGAGCTGAAGGAAGAGAGAGAGCTTGTATAGTTGTAGTTCAAAGGCTTTTCAATGAGATAACAAGGTCATAAGCCCTCGTCTGTAGCAATATCTAACCAACCCCAAAGGCCGAAGCATACGGAGCCCCAATACAAAAAATTAACAACAAGAGCTGAATTGGATGTAGCTGCCATACACATCGTGCAAGGGCTATGGAGTTGCCATTATTGTTGTTATTGCGCTTGAATGAGTAAGCTCGACGAGCCGCTGAGCCCTGAAAGGCACGGGCTATTGTTATTGCAATTCAGGACTATATTCCACGTGCAGATTATTTGGAAACCATGTCAGCAAGCAATTGCTTTTATCATATACTATTTCCGGTTTTTAATATAAGAGCTAATTCAAGATTCAATTTAATCCTAAATATAATATTTTAATTCACTTTGTCCTATAAGTATTTATCCATTTTGCTTTTAGGTAATCTCTATGTGGAAACTACCCACATGTTAGGGAGTTTCTTTTGTATTGTAACAAATTGAAAATAAATTGTAATATTAATATATTAATTATTAATTATATATTAATTTGATTTATAATTATTAATTATATTTATAATAGAATTTTATTATATTTTATAATTTTATTATATTTCTATTTTTTCCTATTTGATCACATATTATGGGAGGCGAACTCTTTCTATGCTAAAAGAATCTTATTTTAAATTGGAGTATATACTCCGTAAGACTTATTTAACTAATTTAATTAAATTAATAAGGTTAAGTGTGGAAATTAATTATAAAAAATATGAAATATTTTTTCTAAAATGTTATAATCATTTTCTTTAATATCCTTCCACTCTCCTACTTAATTATGGTTGAGGAAGTATCAATAGAGTAATTTAAAAAAATTAATAACTATAAAAAATATCTCTTACATTAAGGTTAAAATTAACTCAATAATTAGGTTTTACATTAAAGATTGAAAGAATAATACTTTTTGAAGAAATCCTATTTGTCCCGTAAAATTCCCTCTCTCTTTTTGTTTGTGCACTTCTCTACTACTTCTTATATGCTTATATGTTATATGCAATAAATAAAAAATATTATATGTCATCAAAATACGGTTTCAATACACATAATTAATAAATATATTTTTTTAAAAATAATATTTATTTATTATAAATAATTAACTTAACTAATTTTTTATATAGGAAGAAGCACAAATATGATCCCACAAAGTCGCAAACGTTGCAACCGTTTTGAGGTTGTAAATTTGACCTTGATTATAATATTTTGAAGCTGTTTCTTGTTAATTGAAATTTCAGTTCAAATTTCTTTTGATTTTAACTTATTTTTAGCTTAATAATAATTAAACTCAAATTTGACCTGCACCTACAACTTAAGTGTAATTTATTGCAAATTTCCTTGCAGTATCTTAATCTTTTTCTTACTTTTCAAAAAATGAGAAAACCAATCAAAATAAAGTTTTCACTCCCCCTAATAATTAGAACTTAATCATCTTTATTAATATTACATCATTTATATATATACACACACATATTTTGGGGATTTGATTCTTGTTCCAGCCTATATATATTGCCTGATCATGACAAATAGATAATTCATATCTTTAAGCAATATTTACAAGAATATGCTTACCATTTATTATTTTGTTTTAAAATCTGATTTTGCCATTATACTATCTCCGGTCCTAAATATAAGAGCTAGTTGACTAATTTGAGTAAATTAAGAAAATAAGTTAAGTTAATTATTTGTAATAAATAGATGTTGTCTTTTCTAAAATATCTTTACTAATTAAGTACATTAACTAGAACTACTATTATTAAAAAGACTACCTTGAGAAAAAAAATAGATAAATATGATAGACAAAATAGATTTAAGTCTTATAATTAGGATCAAAATAAAAGTCAAACGAGGTCTTATATTAAAAACCGGAGGGAGTACTTAACAATATTAGTACCATGTTAACAAATATACATTATAATCAATGTGAAGGTATTTAAGAAAGATTAAAAAAAACAAAGAAAGACACAAAAGGCAAGTGAGTTCATTCAAGTAATTCAATTATAAAATTTATCAAATGCAATTATGAGTAACTAATTTGAAAAAAAAAAAATCTTCTACTTCATTTGTTAAAAAAGTGAGAAATAGTAAAAAGAAAAACTTAAAAGTCTTTCTTTACCAAAAGCGACATTCAAAATTTTAGAAGTTTAACTAGTATGCAATATCGCGCAAAATATCAAATTTACACACTTCTCTTAAAATAAAATTTATCATCCGGTTTCGTCTAATTTTAAACTTTTTAAACAAAACACTCTCAATTTACACTGTATTTTAACACTTTTTTCCAAAATTTCAGTTCTTTGTTATTCTTTATAAAATTAAATGTCTTTCTCGCATGTCCTCCCCGAATTTCATGTTAAAATTATTAATATTAAATAGCTTCCCATTGTCTAGTATCAATTTTTTTTTTTGGTGAAATACGGGTCAATCAGCCCAATTTATTACTTAATCTTTAGAACTCGTGGGTATGAAGTTCCCACCTGATCACTGTACAAAAAACTCCTCACACACCTTGGTGGAGTTTCAAAAAAACAAATATCATCTTCAATCAGTAAACTTAAATTCGCTAAGGCATCTGCACAAAAATTGCCTTCTCTATGTATATGTTGTACCTGTACCTGTTGAAAACAATTCAGATCTTTACAAATCAATTTTAACAAGCTTGATTGCATCTCTGCACCTTCCAATATTTGTAGTAGTAGTTGTACTACGGCTACCGAATCGTACTCTACAACCAGTTTCTGAACTTTTTTTTCCTTCGCTAGAGTTAAACCTGTTGCTACACCCCATAATTCTGCTTTAATTGCAGAGCATACCCCCAACTTTCTAGCAAATCCTCCAATCCATCTTCCTTCACTATTCCTCAGCAATCCTCCACAACCTGCAACTTTCTCCCGTCCCTTTGAAGCACCATCAACATTGAGCTTTATCCACCCCCCACTAGGCTCTTTCCATCTGATATACATTTCCTGCTTTTGGTCAGTCCCATTAAAACAACTCTGTTGTGCCATTAGCACTTCATCAGCATACTTCTCAATTACTCTTTTCTTCCCCTCTGGTATAACAAAATTTTCTTCAAAGATGCAGCGGTTTCTCCAGTTCCAAAGCTGCCAGACAGTGATAGCAAAAGTCAAAGCCCATTTACTATTCAGATTTCTTAAATTCCATTCTATCCAAGCCTTCCCATTTAGTTGATAGAAGTTTAAATCCACCGTGTCTAGTATCAATTTACTTAAGCAACATATATTTTCTGAAATGGTAACTATGCTTGCTTGCGCTATCATCTAGAAGGTCCAAACTGACTCTCCACAATCCCAGTTGTAATTAATTTTTATTCTAAATGTGAGAAGTAAATAATTAATTTGTAGATATTTAAAAAATTAAGTTAATTAATTATTTGTAAAAATGTGAGCCGATTTTTTTAAAATATCATTTTTAATTATTTACATATTTCCTCGATGAAAAACATTCTTAATATATCTGTGAAATTAATAAGGAGCGTTGAAGAAAAAAATTATAAATTTGGGAGATAGTGATTTTTTTTTTTTTAAATTAACAACTTGAAGGCTGAAGCGACAAAGGGATAGAATATGCAACCTCTCGCTCATAGAGGAGAATTCATGCAATCAAATTATGAGATTTCCTAAACTCTAAATAAATCTTAAAATCAAATTAGGAAATATATGTTTGTCTGACTGACTTAAAACTAACTTTTACAGATGGAATATTAACCCGAATTTTAGTTTTGGAATGGAAAACAAGAAGTTGTTTTCAGGAATCTTTCTCAAATTTTGCAAACCAAAAAGTCAAAAACTGAAACTGGGAAAATGATAGCCAAGCATGAGAAACTTATCTTAACGGCAACAACATTGTCAATGATACTGAATGCAGTGTGCGTATGGTTCTCAACTTCTCATGAATTTAAATGAGCAAGCAAAGATAAGTTGGGGAAAAAACATGTGGAGCTAAGGAGGTGTTTGGCAAACTTGCCAAAAGTGCTTTTGAGACCCAAACTATAGTTTGGCCTGAAAAATACCCAAACATCCTATTATTTTTTGAAACCATAGTTTGCCCTAAAACCATGGTTTAGCCTATCAAAACCATGGTTTCATCCAAAGCAAACAATTTTCGCTTTGGACTATGAAAATACTGCTGCTGCATAATTATAGTAGGTCTCAGAGGAGAGAGGAAGGCGGAGTGGATAAATTGAAGTCTTTGAGGCGATGATGAAAATTTCTCACATCAATAGGCTCCTGGATGGTGAAAATTCCTCACATCTATTGTTATATAATGAATTTCAAATTCAATTTTGCCACAAAAAAAAAATCATGAGATTTTATGTTTAAAATCTTCAAAAAAAAATATTTTTCAGTTGGCAAAAAAAAATCATTTTTTAAAAACATATTTAATCTTATATCTTATAAATATATATACACATGTTAATTATTTATTAATTATATTATCTTATGTATTATTAATTATGTTGGTAAAAAATATATTATTAACAATTTTATTTCTTCAAATTAAAATATATCATAAAATCTATCTTTTATATAATTATCATATTAACTTATGCCTTTTTTAGTAATTTGTATATATATATAAAAAGTACTTCTGATAACAATTATTCAAACGCTCTCAGTCTTCAGAATCACTTTTTCACAAAATCTATTTTGTATGAAATCTATTTTTCTCAGAATCTATTCTCTAAATTATAATCTGGTTTCATCCAAACGCCCTTTTAAGTCAAGTCAGAATTTAATTTTAACAGGTTAGGTCTATCTCATAATAAACTGTATTGAGCCTAATTTTTGGCCCGTCATATTTTTGTTAAGCCCAAGTCTAACCTTTATATAAGCCCAAGTCTAACCTTTATAAAGGTTCGGCCTCCTAGTATAATATATATATATATATATATATACACACACACACATAGGTTTGGCCTAATTAGAAGCCTATTAAAAAACCTTGTACTACCTTCAGTCTTAAATATAAGAGTTAGTTGACTAATTTGAACAAATTAAGAAAATAAGTTAAGTTAGTTATTTATAATAAATATGTGTTATCTTTCTTAAAATATCATTGCTAATCAAATTTATTAGTTAGAACTATCATTATTAGAAGGGCTATCTTAAAAAAATAAAAAAAATATGAGAGATAAAATAGACTGAGATATTATATTTGGAATCAAAATAAAAGTCAAATGAAGTTCTATGTTAAGAACCAGAGGTAGTATTTTTTAAAACTTCAAACAGGCTAACAGGCTTAGACTTCAAATAAGTTGAAAATAAGTTGTCTTTGAACACATTGTAAATAAATTATAATTACATAAATCAATTCAAAATTATAATAACTCTATCCAAATTATCTAAAATACAACATAAAATATAATATTATAACATGTATAAATGGGCCTGACAAGCATAATAGGCTTCTCAAAAAATTTGAGCTTTAGTTGTTAAGCAAAACAAGCCTTCAAAAAGGATGAATCTACTCCTATTTTTAAACAAACTAGGTTGTTTAGCCTATTTCCTGCTCTGCAACAAGAGCATCATTTGCCTTCTCTATGCATAAACACAATTATTCTTCCCCGCTTCAAAAGCTAAGGTTTCAGTTATTTGTTATTCTTCGTATAATTAACTTGTCTTTCTCACGTGTCCCGCTCTGTAGATTATTATAGGTAGAAATTAATATGGCTAGATTATGGTACCTTTGATCTTAATTATTAGATCCTCTTTGTAGACTACAAGTAAAGTTTTATAATTAGAACTAAAAGTAGTTCAAAATTTTTGTGAATTGTGAGCTGTGTACAAATAATGTCACTAAATTTTAAATTGAACAATAAACTCCCCTAAACTTTCAAATCTTGACAAATAACTTGAACCATAAATTATAAGGAAAAATAATTTCGCAATTTCACATAAGCAATCTAACCATTAAAGAGTCGCATAATAAGTAAACAGTATGCATTTATAGTAATTTTCTGAATGAATTTGTCATTGCTTTTTGCTCACTTGTTGTGAGATTTTTAATAATTAATCGTTTATGTAAGACTGTTGAGTAATTTTTCATACATTATATACCTCCTTAAATTAGTATTTTATGTGCACACAATCCCCTTGGACTTTGATTTATATGCAGATAACACCCTTAAATTTAAGCTATGTGCAAATGGGTAATCAATAAAACTAATAGTAGAGGAATTACTGCATAAATGTGAGAGTTTAAGGGATTTAACTTAAAGTTTCAAAAGTTAGAATTTAGAAAAATTATCTATACATAATATAAAGTTGAGGGAACTATGTATCATTTAGCCAATTAATATTAAATTAGTTTTTCCATGCCTTGTGTTCTTTTTTTTTTTTTAAATAAATTATAATGATTATTCCAATAGTTTTCAGTTGAATAATAAGAATGCACTACCTCCCACGACACGCCATTTTCAGTTGCATCAAAATGACTAGACTAGGGGCATGGTTCAGTTTTTATCTTTTGTTCTTTTTCAGGGTTAAACGTGCCTAACATCTTATCTTAAAGTATTTTGTACTTGTACATTAAAATATTTTTCAAATACATTGAATATTCTAAAATATTTTGTAGTTCATCCGATACCTTGAATTATTTTTTCACGTCATCTAACACCTTAAAACCTACTGAAAAAATCTTTTATAGTATTTGATATATATTCATTTAAAGAACCTTCTGAGGAGCTAATGACAAAATTAAAATTGTTTATGAAATGATACTTTAAAAACATAATTGCTTCTGAAAAAAATTAATACTTTAGTAGTAAAATTGTACTGCAAAATATTTTAAAGGTACTCGATGCACTTTATAAAATATTTTAAAGTGCTGGACGCATATGATAAAATACTTTAGAATGTTGGGCACACCAGTTTCTTTCATTTTATTCTAATCTTTCGTCAGAAAATACTTTGATGTAGATATTCAAAGTTCATAATTTAACTAAAAATAATAAAAATTATGTTGAAATTTCAGCGAGGATAATAAAACCTTTTTTATCCTTGAAGTCTGCCTCAATTGTTAATTTAACCCTTGAAATTTAATTTTTATTAGTCAAGTCTTTATGGTTCGTTGGAAGACATATAATCTTAAATAGGCATATGGTGATTCCATTAGTAAAATGCATTCTTTTGTTAAAAAACTTAAGCATGGCAAACTCTTAAGATCAAATAATAATATAAAATTATATATAAAACTTTAAGGCTTTGAGTCATAAAAATTAAAACTTTATGAATCAAATTGATAGCTGAGACGCATTTGGCAAAACCATTTTGAAGGAAGTTGAAAATACTAATAGAACAAAATTAAATATTTAATTAAAAGAAAAAATATATGTATTGTATTAATAAAAATTGAAAAGAAGCGTAAGTATCTTCAAAATGGTTTTCCAACATATGTAATAGATCCAAAGTTTCATTATCCCTTTTATCAATAATGAAAAATTGTTTTTCAAGTTGAGATTATATAATAATAAAATTTAAATATTATTAACACGGTTAAAATTGTACTTTCAAATAATTTAATAATGATTAGATTATGGGCTTGAGCTCTACACAAAATATAAAAGAAATGACAAAAAAACACCTCCGAAATAGAAAAATTACAAATAAAGACTCGTGATAACATTAATAATATTAGTTTTGACAACCATTTTTGTAAACCAGTCCTTGTGTGTCATTTTTCTGTTTTGGCGGTTTTTTTTTTTGCCATTTTCCCAAATATAAAACAAACCACATCATTTCTAAGTTAGGACCTATACACACACATATATATTTATTGAGTTTAGGATATTCACCTTATAGTAGTGAATAACTTTAGAACTGACTACAAAAATCTTTCCATATAACTTATATATATATATATATATTATATGCATTGATATATAGATACTTGTAAAATTTTGCGTTAAATTTTTAAATTAATAATAACTTTTTAAGTAAATATTCTAACAAAAAGTTATGAAGTAATTGTTGTAAATATAACTAAATGGATATTGTATATTGTTGGCAAAAAATGGATATTGTATATTGCAAAAAAAAAAATTTTGGGCCAAAATACAAATTTTAATGGATAAATTGTGTTATTGGTATTTTGCTGGCCTCCAATTTATTAAATTTGATACTGATTTGAATATATGAAGGAAATTAGAGCCGTCAAAACGGGCCAAGCTTATCGGGCTAGCCCTTTTAAGCCCTTTTAAGTGGAGGGCCGGGCTTGTATTTTAGGTGGTTTAAAAAGAAATTGGGCTTAAAAGGGCTAGCCCTATAGGGCTAAAAAATAAAAGGGCCAACCCTTTAGGGCTAAGGGCTAGCCTTTTTAAGCCCGCCTATTTTTTTTATTATTATCAATATATTTATAAAGTTATATATTAGTCTTTTATGAATAAGTTTAAATTAGAAAAATACTTAGAAGAATCAATATTCAAACTAGATAATTGAAAAGAATTAGATGTCTTGGACTTGTGGAAGAACAATTAAAATCAATTTTCAATTCTTTCAAGAATGGTAGCTGATATTCTTAACATGTTAATCACCATAATAGCTAGTAGATCTTCATTTACCATCGGTTTACATATCTTAACAAAATGTAAAACTCTTCTTATTCGAACAAATATTTAGGCTCTTATTTGCACTTATAACTACTGCATAGTTTTATTTTAGATAAGGTAAATGAAGACAAAAACCTTAATATTTTTATTACTGAAGAAAAGCTCACTTTTAGTAGAGAACAATCAATATTGCTGATCTTGATGATACTGATGAAAATGAAGATAAAGATAATAATGATGTTGATATTGTTAATCTTTAGCTGTTAGGTTTTTATCTTTCTGTTTTTCATGTTTTGTTAGATTTTGATTTTTTTTTATTTTGGACAATAGTTTATTGGCATTTAATTTTTTTTCTATACACCACTAATTTATTTTACTTATATTTATAATTTGAATACAAAATCTTAGAAGTTTTGTTGTTTTATTTTTTATTTTAAAATAATTAAAAAGAATTTAAATTTTAAAAAATAACATAAAAGTCAACTAGCTCTTACATTTAGAACTGGAGGTAGTATATATGATTAGAAAAAAGAGAGGAATATCTTATTTATTAGAATCAACATACACTACTCATTACAACTCACAATTGATATAGGGATAAGGAGCAAATTGGTTTCCAGAAGTTTGCACTTAGAAATGTTAATCACCCGAAAGTTTTTTTGGATGCAAATTTATTCCAGAAATTTAAAATTATAGCAATATTACCCTTACTGTTAATAATGTTAATAGTTAATGTCATTATTTTAATGGGCAGTATTAGCTTTCTTACCGATAAAGGGTAATATTACTATGATTTTAAAGTTTAGAGGCAAATTTGTATCCCAAAAAAATTTCGAGTGCTTAGTGCTTCTAAGTAAAAACTTTTAGGATTGCACCTTAACTCATTAATATAATTCAGAAAACACGTATGAGGTGAAAAAAATCCAGAAAAGACGGGCTGATATTTAGGCGAAGAAATATTACAAATAACAAAATTTATTGACACTGCTTTACTGATAATAAATTAATTTCATACAGTACACTAGTAATGGTTTGGAAAGAACAACAAAATATATATACTTGGGTTACATTATATTTATACTCGAAAATGATATTTTAGTCTCTCTTACAGAGATTAGTACACTTTATTCCTCAGTTACTAATAATACCATTTAGATATGCCATTGCTGGTGTCTTTTTTGTAGTACAAGGTCGAACACCCTTACCCTTAATTTGATAAACATGAGATTTGATTCGATTAGCACTTAGTGCAAATACTGATCCCCAGCCATTGCACTCTGCGTTCTTCCCCCCTTTCAATACAGTGACGTATTTCCACGCTTTATCATCCTTAGGTAGAGCCGGTAAAACGGGCTGGGCCCGCGCCAGCCTGCCTAAAAGAGCGGGTTTGGGTTAGGAAAATGCTAGCCCGCTGAAATCTGAACTTCGTCAGCCCGCTCCGCCACGGGCTAGCCCGCGGGTTGGCGGGCTAGCCCGCTTTTTTTTTTTTTTTTTTTTTTTACGCTACCTCACACTCTTGTCTCATGGTCTTATTATCTTATGGTGGTTCTGGTCCAAGTCCAATTTCACCAAGCCTTTTTTAATTTTTAGCCCAACCCAAAAAAATTGTTCCCCGGCTGCCCTTTGCGCTGCGCCCCTGCTCTCTAAGCCAGTAAGCCTCTAACGCCCTAAGTCAGTAAGTCACTAATTGTCTAATTCGCACTTTGCACTTCACTGTTTCGCAGTTCACGCTTCGCCGTCGCCCCTCGCTGAATCGCCTTCGCCCCTCGCTGAATCGCCTTCGCCCTTCGGTTGACCTTTACCCCTACTCCTTCAGCCACGAGCCACCACACAGCAGTCCCCACTCGACTAATCGGCTATTCCCCACTCCCCAGAAACCAGAATCGCCGGCACCGACGCTGACCACGCATGTAGCTCACCGCGACACGGCCTCGCTTCTTGTCTCCTTGATTCGCATCGCCATCACCCAGCCCCATCATCTTCGTGTCGCAAGCTCGCAGGCGCAGCAACCTTGTTTCGCGAATCGCAAGACGCAGGCTCGAGGCTTTGGCTGGATGTCTTCGTCTTTGATTGTTGGCTTGTTGCTCTGCTTTCTTCGTCTTTGATTGTGGCTGGAGCTCAACTCGTCCTCTCAGGCAAATCTTCCTTACCTTCGATTTCTGCTCTGCTTTCTTCGTATTTGATTGTTGCTTGGCTGCTGGATTTGATTTTGGATATCCGCTCCGTCGCTCGTCTTTGATTTGTTCTTTCTGTTGTGGTTGATTTTGCTGGATTATTGGGATTAGTGTTGTTATTTGCAAGTTAATTTTAAAGCAAAATGGCTACTGATGGTAGTGGAACCGGAAGAAAGGAAGTTGAGATTACCGTTCCTGATGAAACAAATACGGGGGGAACCAATCTATACAAGGAAAAACCCCTGAATCTTCTGTGCAAGATAATTCAAATAAGAGGGCAAAGAAAAATACATCTGATGTCTGGAAGTTTTTTACTAAAATTGGTGTGGTTAATGGCAAACAAAAATCAACCTGTAATGGATGTGGAAAACCATATGTTTGTGGTGGAAAGGAGTATGGAACTTCAACCCTTAGGCGTCATATGGAGATGTGTGTGTCACTGCCAAAATATAAAGACATTGGTGACATGATGATAGACCATGCAGGGAATGTAAGATCCAGGCAACTTGATCATAACAAAGTTCGAGAAATGATTTCTGCTTGTATCATTAAACATGATTTACCATATTCATTTGTTGAGTATGAAGCGGTTAGGGAGTTGCTCAAATATTTGAATGCTGATTATAAGAACATTACTAGAAAAACTGCAGTGATGGATGTTTGGAATTTTTATATTAGTCAAAAAGAAAATCTAAAGAAAGTGATGATAGATTGTCCTAGTAGAATATGTTTAACTAGTGATTGTTGGACATCAATAACTGGTGAAGGTTATCTTTGCTTAACTGCTCATTTTGTTGATGAGAAGTGGCGACTTAATAGTAAGATACTTGCATTCTCTAAAATGGAGCCGCCTCACTCTGGGGTTGAATTAGCTAAAAGGGTGCATGATTTATTGATTGATTGGGGGATTGAAAAGAAAGTATTTTCTATTACTTTGGATAATGCTTCAGCAAATGATGTCATGCAAAATTTATTAAAAGAGAGGTTGAATTTTAATAATGACTTGCTATGCAATGGGGAGTTTTTTCATGTGAGATGTTGTGCCCACATCTTGAATCTCATAGTTCAAGAGGGTATGAAAGTAGCAAGTGATGCTATGCATAAGATTAGGGAGAGCATTAGATATGTAAGGCAATCAGAGGCGAGGAAAATTGTTTTCAAGAGATGTATTGAACAAGTTGAAGTTCCTGAAACAGTGAGTTTGAAGTTAGATGTCCCAACTAGATGGAATTCTACACATGCAATGCTTGAAAGTGCTCTTAAATATCGTCGTGCCTTTGCTAATTTGGCTTTCAATGACACCAATTATCCTCATTGTCCAACCAATGAAGAGTGGGCTAGAGCAGAAGCAATGTGTAAATTCTTGAAGCCATTTGCAGTGATTACAAATTTGATGTCTGGGTCAACATATCCCACTTCTAACATGTACTTCAATCAAATATCAAAAATTGAGTCAATGTTAAAGCATCATATGCATAATGATGATTCTGTGATTCGAGATATGGCTGTTAGAATGCTTGACAAGTTTGAGAAATATTGGGATTCATACTCTGTCATTCTTTCACTTGCAATTATCCTTGATCCACGGATGAAGTTTGATATCGTAAAATTTTCTTACTCAAGACTTGATCCTACAAATTGTCATGAGAAGGTTGAATATGTTAGGAGCAAGTTGTACAGTGTTTTCAATGAGTACAAAAATCTGGTATCATCTTCATCTCCAACCCATATTGTTCAAACTGAATCAAGTTACAATGCTAGATCCATTCATCTTGCAAACATTGTGCCGCCTAATTTCTCTGTGAGGGATCAATCTAACTACTTGGATGCCTTTGATGTAAGTTTTAATTTGTTTAATAGTTAAATATTTTCCTTCAATGTTACTAAATACTAATGTTTTATTCTTATGATGTAGGATTATCTTGAATGCAAGAGCAAAGATAGTGCGACAATAGAAAAGTCTGAATTAGATTATTATTTGGAAGAGGCAACACTTGATCCTACCTTGTTTGTAAACCTACAGGTTTTGGATTATTGGAAGAGTAACTCATCTCGGTTTCCTTGTCTTGCAAAAATGGCATGTGATATTCTTAGCATTCCCATAACCACGGTTGCCAGTGAATCAGCTTTTAGTATTGGTTCACGAGTTCTTACAAAGTATAGAAGTAGTCTTCTTCCGGATAATGTGCAAGCCCTCATTTGTACTCGTAATTGGATTCTTGGTTTTCCATTTAGTGGTAATATAATCATATTTGCTTATTTGTTTTATATATATTAATTTTTCTATTAAGTGTAATTGAGCAGTGCAAATCTAATACTCTTCTTTATGTGTGGCAGAAGATGATCCCGAAGAAGAAATAGTTTCTATCAATCCTGAAGAAGCTTCATTTAATGCTTCAAGTGTCCCACCCGATTAGATCATGTTTGGTTTTTAGATGTGTTTTGTCTGTAATATTTAATTTTTGGACACTTGAATTAATGTTGAATTGTTGCTGGATGTTGGTTGGTGTTTTTTAATTGTTTTGGATGTTTATTTGTCCTTGAATGTTGTAATTTGTAATGAAAAATGCATTCAGGTGTGAAAAAGTGCCAAAAATAGCATGTTTTCGCTTTTAAAAAAAAAAAAAATACAGGCCAGCCCGCCTTGGCGGGTGCGGGCTTCCACTCTGCCAGCCCGCCAAAATGCGGGCTACTTGAGCCCGCTCCGCTTTCAGCCCGCTCCGCCACGGGCTGGCCCGTATCCGCACCGCCAGCCCGTATTACCAGCTCTAGTCCTTAGGCCTTCCGCCAGCTGATCCTTCTTTCCCCATTATCATTCCTTTTTCCTAAGAAATCTGCCTTATTCCAGCAAATAGAAACAATCTTCACATCACATTCGGGTTGATATAAAAAGGAAGCTAAGTAAGGAATCTGACTGCTTCGTTTGAAAATAGATATATTGAATATGGATAACCTGATCAGAGCAAAACTCAAGAGAAACAAAATAAAGAGAGAAAGTAAGTTAAATAAGGAAGAAGATGAGGTGTGTATGTATAAAACAATATAATGGCAGTGTCTTCTTTGATCCTTAACGATACATGAAACTATATATGAAGCCATTATTGTAGCCAATTACTCCATGCCTACCCAAAATGAAGGTGATGTAGAGAAGAATCTTTTCACTTTACCAGATTGTTTGGACCGCGACAAGGTTCATTACAAAAAAATTGACTTTCAACGGCGACAAAAGTTGCCGCTGAAAGTATAAAAGTCACCGCTGATCGTCGTTGAAAAGTCGTTGTCGTAGCAGCTGTGGCTGAAAACTTTTAGTGGCGACTAAAAAAGTTACCACTGAAAGATACTTTTCAGCGGCGACATTATCTCATTTGCAAATGATATCCACAGTGTTCACAAATATTCATTTTTGATTTCAAAACTTTCTTATAATTTAGTCCATAACAATTTTCACATTGAATCCACAAATGTCTGTATTTTTTAGTTTCCTCTAGATCATTAGAACTTTATCTTCTAGTTAAATCACTATCACTCATAGCATTCGTGCGAGGTGTCGCCGTTGAAAGTGGACTTTCAGCGGCGATTTTTTTTGTCGCCACCGAAAGTCGTCACCTAAACTTTGTTTTTTTGTAGTGGTTGCACAAACTACAACAAAACAAAATTTAAAATTAACAATTTGTCTGGAGAAAGTTTGAACTTTGAAGACGCGTCACAAGTTTGAAACCTTCAGAGGTATTGTGAGGAAAAATCACGAGAGGAAGAAAGTGACTATTATTAATTTATTACTCGTATTACTTTTATTAGTGCCTCTTCTTTCTCAAATATAAGACCCATGTTATAAAGTAATTTGTACTATAAAATGAGTTTCACATTTAAAACGGGAGGAGAAAGGGTAGACTTAATGGAAAGGGGAGATAAAAAATTAATTTTGGGTTATCCTAGATTCTTTGAATTTTAAGCACTCTATGCGGTATATGTTATATACGGTAAATATGAATATTTTGTTATCTCCATCATATTGTTTATTATTACTATTATTAATATTCTGAGTCCCATCAGCAATAAAACCCATATGCTCTCTCCCCCTCCAATAGAACATCCAATTACATGCCACAGGAACTCTTAGAATATACTACTTTCGGTCCTTAATATAAGACCTTATTTGATTTTTATTTTAGTGTTAAATATAAGACCCCACTCCATTTTGTCTCTCATATTTATATTTTTTTTCCAAAGTAGTCCTTCTAACAATGATAGTTCTAACCAATACATTTGATTAGTAAGGATATTTTAGGAAACACAACACATATTTAGGACAAATAACTAACTCAACTTACTTCTTTAATTTTCTCAAATTAGTCAACTAACTTTTATAAGTAGGACCAGAGATAGTAACATTGATTTCCCAAAACACCTTTGAAACTACCCTCTGGGTTTTTTTTTTGGTCGAAAATGTTATACATATTTTCTCAATGCTTAATACTTGTCATCATAATATATATGTGTGTATGTATATGTAAACCAAAGGAAAAAACAAAATTTATGTAATATTTATTTGCCCCATCCCTTCTTATAAGATTTTTTGTAGAACATATCTTCATCCCAAAATATAAGGGATCTTAATCATAATTTTTCCAATCATTCCACCCCGAGCCTCTTAAAAATTGTAGAAAGTACTGCATATTAATGGTATTTCTTTTATGGACGGAGTATGTAAGATTTTTTTTTGTTTTTTTTTTATTTCCATTTATTGCCAATGCGTGACACTATTTTACATTTTAAATGCCTCCATTCAATATTCTCCTTCTAAGCGGGGATATTATCAGAAACACGAAAATAATTATACTTTAAAATTTGAAACACGTGTATTTAACGCCACCCATTCAATAGTGGCAACTTCTTTATATATATATTCTCGTCAACCGTGATGTTGTCGGCCCTATGGAGTCTAACCTTTTTATTTTTCTTGCCAACTGAAAGTAACTTTGATTAAAAAGAAACCAAAGTCTGAAATAGTACTGGAAAAACGGGCCAGCCCGGCCCTACAGGGCTGGCCTGTCATGGACTCGAACTTAAACGGACCGGCCCGTTTAAGTCTAAGTTTTAAAAATAATACATTTTTTCAAGCCCGGCCCGCGAGATAACGGGCTCGGGCCGGTCCGCGGGTTTTTAGTTCTTTTAACTAAAATGAAATTTTTTTATTTTTTTTTGCATATTTTATCAAAATAATAAAAATAAAACAATAAAATTACTAATAAAAGGTATAAATATAAATAAAATTAACTTACAAATATAAATATCATCATGTCTAAACATATATCACAGTGTAATAGAGTTTATTGAAAAAACAAACTAAATAGAAGATAGACATAAACAACTAAATAAGCACTAAGTTCAGTAGATAATTACAACGCAAATGATCTGGTTTAGTTATCAATAATTAACAAAAAATTTTAACTAACAAACATAGTATACATAAAGAATAATCATTTGTCATACCGACAAAAAAGAAAAGAGTCCATCATCCTTAGTTCTAAATTTGTTTCTAACTATAAAAATGATATACATCTTTATTTTAGTTCAAAAGATTTTTTGATCAATTATATTTCAAGTATAAAAAATATGGGAGAATAACAAATAAAGACCATAAAAATTACACATACAGTATTTTAACAAGTTTTGACAACTTATAAATAACAATATATTTTTGTGAATATGTTTAGTTTTAAATTTTGCAATTTTCACGTTTTTTTGGTTATTTTTCCCACAACTATAATGATTCTTTTTTTTTTTTGTGAATGCTATCTATGTGAGCGGTTGGGATAAGTAAAACTAAGAGTATACTATGTCTAAAATGTTAGGGTTTCTTTTTTTAAGTTAAGAAAAAACATATAAAAATTAAAAAAAAAATTGGTGGGTCTAAACGGGCTAGCACGCGGCCCTACAGGACCGGTCCGTTTATTTTTCGGCCCTACAGGGCTGGCCCTTTTAAGCCCGACTTCCCTTTCAAGACTCCAAAATACAAGCCCGGCCTTTGACTTAAACGGGCTTAAACGGGCCGATCCGACGGGCTCAACCCGTTTTTCCGGCTCTAGTCTGAAAACATAATAAAAACCCAAAAACAACGAGAAAAATAAGTGAAAAGAGTTATGTCCCGTTTGCTACATTGGAATTGAGGGTGGGGAAGTGGAAGTGGAATCATAACATTGACATGTTTAGTGCAATGGAACCCACTTCTACGTGGAACTCACTTCCATCAAATTGATAGAATCGGGTTCCATGACTTTACCCGAAGGAACTGGTTTGAGTTCCCCGGAAGTGAGATTTTCTCACGATTATACCCTCAATTTTTTTATCTATTGACAAGTTTGCCCCTCATATTATGACCCTTTTTTCTTCCCTTTCAGCCACCTCTGGTGACAGCACTCCCATTTAGCTCCACCTGCGGTGACGACAGCGACGACAGAGGACGACGGCGGGCGGTGAGGACGCGATCTACAATCTTCATCGCCTTTCTCTACGATCCTAACCTCCATCTCCCTCAACTTCGTTGCCCAATCTCCTCGTCTTGCTCTGTTGCACCCTCCCTCAATCTCCATCATCTTCTTCTTCGTCGACTTCAGATCTGAGAGTAGGAGGTCCCATCTTCTTCCTCTGCAGCTTTCTCCCTCTTTAATCTCCATGTTTTTCTCCGTCGACTTCAGATCTAAGAACAGGAGGAGAGATGTCGTGATTCATAGACTAAGGGGCAGCGGTGGCGGCGTCATATCTGAGAAGCACCGACGCCATCGTCCTCGTCTCCCTTCCTTTCCCTCACACAGCTTTTCATTTTCTTGATTCATAGACCTTGCAATATCTCTTTTCTCAATCTCTTTGCTTTTTTTTTTCCCCCCTTTTGTGTTGATGGCTGATATTTGTATTTGTATTTGCTTTATATATTGCTTGGATTGATGATTGAGTTTGGATTAATTGTTTAATGGTTGATGAACTATCACCAGCAATGGACGATTTCTTTCCAGTGAACACCGGTGGTCATGTGCAAGTGGATGGTCGTGACTGTGGGAGTGGATTTTTTTTTTCCTATTGACGGTATTTTAGTATTTTTACAATATAAATATATATTTTAATTAAAAATTATACCCCACTTCCACTCTCATACCAAACATGTTTTAGAACCCCCTTCCATTTCCACTTCCACTTCTAATTCCACTTCCACTTCCATCAAAAACTCTTCCATTATACCAGACGAGGCATTAGAGAAATCAGCCACAAAGTTGACTTCTCAGGGAATTCACAGATTAGCTAATGAATCAAGTTGTCGAAAGAGTCCTCTTGAGGGGGTAAAAAAAAAAAAAAAATGAAATGAAATGAGAACATTCAACTAAACCAAGCCCTTTGATCAATAGATCCTCATATGGGGTGTCATATACATTGCGATGCTTTTTCATAAGGATATAACTCATACTTAAGCGACAAATCTTCTCTATAGGGATTTCTTTTTTTTTTTTTTCCTAAAATGACAGAAAAACTAAATATAGTAAATAAATATCAATAAAGAAATAAAAAAAAAGAAAAATACCCAAATCTTTCAGTGGCTTCTAGAATGTCCACATTTGAAGAAATGGTGGAAACTGGGTAAAAGTGCAATTTTTCTCAAAACTGGGTTTAAAGTGTAGTTTTCTTAGACAATCGGGTCAAAGTGCAATTTTGCAAAATATCACTTATGACGTCAACAAAGGCGAAGGCGCGTGGGTTCACGCGTAGTGGCTTCAACCGACACATGCGGTGATCGTTGGCCTTGAAAATTCTGGTTTCGAGCTGCTTTCTTCAAGCCGCACACAACAGAAGTGGCTGTGCGTTGATCGGATGCCTGGATTGGCATCAATATTACGGCGAGGTGGCGGCGGCGCCAGATCCATGCGTCAGAGGAGCTGATCACGTGTGCGGAGGCGCAGGAAAGATAAAGCCAAAAAAACAGATCGAGCCTGTCGGATTGGCCTATTTAGACCCGAAAATTATTAGGGTTGGGTTTGAAATTTTTTCCTTCAAATGCGAAATGAGTCCTATTGGTCAAGAGGTTAAATGGGCTGGCCTGTTTAGATCTTTTTATAATTTTTTAAAAATTTTTTTGTGTAATTTTAATATTATTAATTTTTTACATTGTTAATAGCATTTCATATATTTAGTTATTATTTTCATTTTAAAATTAAATTTTACTGAATGGTTTGATTTATTTAGTTTTAGACAATAATTTGTCTAATTAAATTTTTATAAAATGAGTTAATTTGAACTTTAATAATAATTTGATTTATATTATATGTGTCGATATTTTTAAACTATATATATTTGATAAAAGGGTATTCTTATACTTATATAACTTGAGATTCTATAATTTGAATTAGAAAGTTATGAGTTTCAACAACAATGTTTCTCAAAGTAAATTAAAATAATAACTAGACTGCAAAATTTAAAAGTGAAATTCTAATAAAGAAAAAAAACTTGATATTTTTGTTACCAAAGAAAAGCATACTTATTCAAAAGAATAATTAATTATAGTAACGATAAAGTTTTAATAGATTAATGATAGTATTTGTTTCTTGTACATTTGCACTATAAATGAAACTTTTGAATGTTGTTATCTTGTTAACGAATGTTTTAGATGTTCTTGAATGTTGATAGATATTTATATATGATGATATTTTATATTTGTGACTTAATTTTATTCATAGTTATGTCTTTTATTAATAATTTTATTAATAAAGTTTTATTTTTTATTAAAAATATACGAAATATGAAAAATAGTATTTTTTTTAAACAGGCCAAAAACCCGTAGGCCAGCCCTACGCCTATTAGCTTAAAAGCCAGACCTAACAAATTAAAGTACTTTTGAAATTTCAATCCTATAAAATCAGGTCGAGCCGTACTCCTACCTCTAAAGAAAGGAGATGGGAGCAGCGCTCCCATCGCAGGTAAAAGTGGGAGAGCTTGTAAAACTCATACAAGCAAAATGGAGTTTGCACTATATAAGATAGATGGAAGGCAAAACTAATACAAAATAACTTTTGAAATAAGCCAATGATAACTTTCGAAAGAAGCCAATGACTCAACCCTTTACGGAGTAAAATGAAAGAGTGACAAAAAATGATTTCATATGAACACAATCAAAATGATCTATCATTTCTCTCGTAGCATGCCTAATTTAAGAAAAGACAATTAGGTGTACATGTCAAAAGTTAGATTTGGAACAAATGGTGTTAAAAATCACAGAATAAAATGTAAAAGCAGGGAAAGCTAAGCCCAAATAATTGTCACTTCCCAAGGGGCAAAAATAGCTAGCTCCATCATACCCGTGTCCATCACAGAAAGAGTGAGTTAATTATTTGCTTTCTCTAATAAAATCATCAGGATTCATGATGCTAATAACCGAGCATTGAAAAAGCAGGGACATCATTTTGGGTAAACCATTACAGAAGGAGTAGCGAGAACATAGACATTTACCGTCTGGACCTTACATATCCAATTTGACTTTGTAACACAATCATTTTGGGTTCCAGAAGACCCTAAATTGCAGTGCACGATATAACCAAAATGGTACAATATTGTGAGGCAAGGGATCCTCCTATATATAGAACAAGAGCTATAAAACGAAGAAGCCTCTCTCATATCCCATGCCAAAAATTTTCATCTGTGTATTTGTCTTCCTGTTCATGTTCCTGTTCCTGAACATCAGATCAATTTTATGTATGCCTTATTCACAACCATATATCAAGCCAAAAAAGAGATCAACAATTCCAGTGACAAAATGGCCTACACCCCACACACACACACGGAGCTAATTAGGACTCGGCCTAAATCTAACGAAATTATTTAAAAACATGAAAAACTTATTCAACAAATAGTCTGTGCGACATGCTAATTTTATTTCAGGATAGTGATCTAAGATTTAGAGTAGCTTAGTTGTGTTCATTGCTGCATGGAAGCACCCAGGATTGTGAAAAAATGACTCAGGCTGAGTGCTTTGAATTGGTGAAAATGATCGATACAAAGGAAAGGAAAGAAAAGATATTTTGGAGAGAAGCGGTTTTCCTCTTATAGGGCTTGATAAACGCTAAGGTAGGTATTCTAACTCGATTTTTCTCCTGTCTATCTTGGAGTTTCGGGAGTTTGAGATGTTTGAAATCGAGGTTCATGAATGGTTCAAATTCGATTCTAAGGAGTTTCTCCCTATTGATTTGTGTTCAATGGAATCAGTGTGAGTTGATTAGTACCATTTAATTAGTTTAATTTCGATCCATTACATAATTATGATGATTTCGCCATTAAAAAGGAGGAACAAGGAAGAAAAAAAGACCCCCAAGAGCTTTTGTCTCATAATTTTGGACCAGATCCAAGTGGATTTTCAATGCTAAGACCAAAACCCTAAAAAAAAAAAGACCCAACGCCACCATTCATAAGAAATCATTAGCGCTACTACTACGATGAAAACCATGGAAGCATACATATAAACAGCAAAAGTATTAACACTGCCAAAAAATAACCAGCAAAAGTACTAAATCTCTCATTTCCCCAATACGTCAATGAATGCTTAGGACATAAATTTAATTAAGGATTCGTCAGCTTTCATCGTTGCAAAAATGACCTGTTAGACTTCCAACAGAGTGAAAGGAATTGAAAAGCCAAATTTAATTTCATATAAATTCATGGCATATTTTTAAGAATGAAAATAAAGAAAAATAAAACAAACTAAGACAATTGCAACGTCTATACATGCGTATACTATGAACATAAATAATAAGATGGCATCCATATATAATAAAAAAGAGAGTCAAATTTTGGAGGAGATTTGCACCTGACTATCGTATTTCCAATAGATTTCCTGTCCCATCCATGCCTTCTGCATTTGAAGCTTACATCCTTCTTTGATCTCTATATGAGGAGGACTTAGTTTCTCACAATAGGAGGCCTCAAAATAATGGAGAGAAGGACAGAGCATGATTCCTCTAAATACAAAAGTCAATTGTGATAGAAAATTCAGTTTCAAAGATCTCACTTTGGAAAGAGTGATCGTAGGGTTAGAAGTGTTACCGCTACAATAACTCTCTCCAACTATTTCTTCCATCGACTCACAACTTACAACAGAAACAGTCTCTAGGTTTTGGAGCTGTGCTAATAATTCTGGTGTCATTAGAATCTTCATGCTGCTACATCCAAAAATATCGAGTTCTCTGAGATAGAGGAACGGGCTATCCAATGATAGAGGAGGTTGTGCCACTATTTGTTTCAAGTCTTTCCGCGTAGTAAGGTGCAGCGATTGACTTAATATGACAGAGGTGCAAAATGAGCAAGTGGGAGAGACACAGAACAAGTACTCCAGCCTATCGCATTCCCCTATTTCCAACCATTCAATTTTTGGTAAATTATTATTATTATGAATTGATAGAGCATGGCATAGGCAAGTAGTCGTCCTTGTCAAATCATTACACTTGCTTATAATCAACCTTTTGACGTCTGTTGGAAGTACCGCTACTCTATTTGCCCAATCAATACCAGATAAAACAACCCCTTTTAAGTGGTAGACTCTTTCAATTGAGAAAGCGGCATAATGTAACGAGGCTAAACTTAGATAATAATGAAGGGATGTACTTCAATTTTCTACATCGTGAGAGTAATAATGCAATGAGACATTTCAAGTTAGATATAGATGTGGGCAAATGCTCAATGCTAGTCCGAGACAAATCAAGTATTTTAAGAGTAGGCATGTTAATGAAAAAATCATCTGGAATCCATTTGAGATAAGAATTAGAATCTAAAATCAATGCAGAAAGTTTAGAGCACTTGGGAGATGTGTCATCTAAAATATCCGGTACATCACTTTTACTTAGAAAAACAAAACGCAAATTTTCATTCCATTTTCCATTCTCTGACAATCCTATTAAATTCATGCCATGTTTTGTCATGATTTGTTCAGTCTTCTTTGCAATATTAATAGCCATGACCTGAAGCAAAGTGTGCACTCTCCATTTCCCATACTTTTTCACCAACAAGCTGCTATTTTTTAATTTATGGCACATGGTGTAACATTCATTATATCGCATCTCAAAGCTCTTTGCCCCATCTATCCATTCCCCATAGAAAAATCTTTTCATAAAAAGCTTAATAACACTATCCAATACAGTCCCCTTAGTACTCAATGCACAGTACAAAAAAAACCTTTGTAATTCATCGTTTAAGAAAGAATAACTAGATTTCAATACCTGAAATACCCTCTCATCCATATGATATTGCCCATCACACATGATTTGAAGGCATTCCAACAAATGATCCCATTCTCTTATGTGCTCTTTTCCCTTCATGCTTCTTGCTATCATAACAATTGCAAGGGGCAAACCCTCACATTGTTCTGCCACCACCTTTGCTTTAAGCTCCACCCCAGTCGGTTGTATTTGATGGACTCCAAGAGTCTTTTTAAACAAATCAAAACCATCTTCTTTACCTAGAGGTTCTACTTCTATTATGTTCTTCATACAATTCATACTTTGACACACTTCCCATAATCGAGTTGTCAAAATCAATTTAATCCCATTATTTGAAACTGGAAATCCAACCTCTTCTAAATATATAGGATTCCAAACATCATCTAAAATGAGGACACATCTAGTTATGTGTTTGAATGCATGCAATAATTTTGCCTGATATCCTTTTGACATCACACTCATCAGATATGTCTAAATTAATTGATCTTGCAATGGCCTTTTGCAATTTAGAAATGCTATCATCATATTGTGACACGGTGACCCAAATACTATGCTCAAAGTCATCACCAGTTTCTTCTAAAAGTTTGTTATGCACGTGAGTTACTAAAGCTGTTTTCCCTGCTCCGCCCATTCCCCATATCCCAATTGCTGACACCTCCCCTTCTGTTATCCATTTCCATATTTGTTGGATATACCTTTGAAACTCTTCTCCCACTAAATCAATTGGCGGCAACAAATAACCTCTAGAGCATTCTAGCAAAAAGAATAAGAATAATCTATTAACATGAGTTCACAAAAGGAATTATAGAATTCAAATGCCAGGAGTAAGAAGAATAAAATAGAAATAAATTCAATATATTGCATATAGATATCCTTTACCATGTCTTAAAAACAAAGTAATACTCATCTAGCATGAAACTACAAAGAATGTACAAATAATTTTTTTACAAATCACTTCTCAAAAAGAGAAAGGGTATATATATTTAAGTTGAAGCATATACCTGTTTTCAAACGAACATTTTTTCTCTTCACTGTATTATCAGAATCATCCAATTCCATGTATGCCCCTCCTCTTCCAACATCTTCAACCCACTTTCTTTTAGTTCCACGTAAATCTAAATCTTCTTCGCTATGGGCTTTTGCATAACTTCTTGCTGTTTCATCATATAGTCTTTCTTTTTCATTATTCAAGTTACTCTTGAATAACTTTAAAGTCAAATCCAACCTTTCTTTATCACTGTCAAACTGAAATTTGTCCATATGTATTATTTAATATACGATAGAGTGTTCATACATTCATGTGCATGTGTATGTGTGTAAGAGCATTTAGCAAAACTAATTTGCAAGTGACCATACCTGTAATAAGGGATTTTGCTTCACATAATGATCTGATTGTTGCATATAATTAATAACAAATATACCACAATCATGTCTACATGTTGAAAAAAATACGACATGGTCAATATGCATACTTGTTTTAATAAAGACTATAATTAAAAACAAATCATAAACTCACCCATTACGCTGTAATAAGATATTGCTCGCCATTCTCCTATCAAATTTCGTGAACATAACATTTTCAAAGAGATTTTAAAACCCAAAAAACTTTAAGTACCTAATGCTTCTAGGTAAAAACTTTCGGAACAAATTTATATCTTAACCCATGAAAGTATAAGTAAATACTCACCCATGAATCCAAATGAGCCCGTGGTCCAAGTGTGGTCAATTCAGATTGACACAGATGTGTACCTCCATGCGACGAAAAAATTATACATCTATCACTAAAGAACATGTAAGGCGAATGATTTAGGGTGTGTTTGGTATCACGGCCAGGGCTCCCAAACGGACTTCTTCACCAGAAAAGCTGAGAAAAGCAACTTTTTCTTTAAAATTCATGTTTGGATTGAATGTAGAGGCAAATGAACTTATGCCCAAAAGTAACTTTTTCCCCAAAAGCTCAAATTTATGGCTTTTAGCTTCTCCAAGCACGGTTGAATAGGTGGGGCCCATAAGTGAGGGAAGAGAGAGAATGTTTTATGCATGATGTATATTTTTTTAAAAAATTTTTTTTAGCCCAGCCATTTTTTAATGTTAAAGAAATTATTTTTTGAATAATAAAACTATTTTTAAAAATAAATTTTTTATTATTTATTATTTTCTATCATATTTATAAAATCTATGGAAAAGTGAGAAAAATGTTGTATTAAAAATTTAATTAGTAAGAAGTAATTGATAAATTTTTATATACTAAATGTAAATATTATAGATATAGAATGCTTGTATTATGATTTAAATGCTTTTCACTAGTTATATTTTTAATAGGAGGATTTTTTCTAAATTTTTCCTAAAATTTAAATATATTATTTTAGTTTTAATTATTATTAAAAATAACTATTTTTATTTTTATAATTTTAATTTTAATTAAATATTTATCATTCAATAAAATTTATATCCTTTTCAGTTATTTTACATCTAAACTTACTTTTACATTTATCATCCAAACAAGTTTCAGCTTTTTAAACTGATTTTTTTATCAAACTCAATCCAAACATAAATCACATTACACTATCTGACTTTTACTCAATCTCACTTCTATAAAAGTCAGATTGAAAAAAAACTACTTCTATCACCGCTATCCCAAACACACCCTTAGTTAAGCTTCACATTAGAAAAACTACACGCTACTACTTACACATAATATATATATATATATATATATGGTTGTAAGCATATGAATCTAACCTCAAACGCTCAAAAACATATTGTATCAACTGTAAGTCAGGTTCGTCCACAACATTATTGGGAACACAAAAAGGGCCGACCTTAATCCTCTCTTGATGCATAGCTTCTGAGTCGATTTGAACTTGCTGGGGAGCCTTCATCCCTTTCCACATTGTTTTGGGGGACATGTAACAATCAAGCATTCTTTCGTTGATGAGTTTGTTATAATCTCTCTGTCCTATTTTGAGTATAATTAATGAGTACATTAATTAGTTGCCAAAGTCACAGTACAAATTCAAACTTTCTAAACTACGAGTTAATAGTAGGCTACTAATTAAATTAACTCTCATATAGTTCATATGAATCGTTCCTCACTCCAACATATGATAAAAACTGAGGAATGTCTTACATATATATTAGAATTCACATACACTAGTCATCACAATCCACAATTTATATAATCCAGAAAACACACGTGTAAGGTGAAAAAAGATGCCAAAAAAAAAACACGCGCTGTTATTTAGGCGAAGAAAGATTAAAAATAACAAAATTTATTGACACTCCTTTTCTGATAAACTAATTTCACACAATAGTAATCACTGTTTAATTTCATTTATATTCACATTGGAAAGGATAACAAAATATACTTATGTTATTTATACTCGAAAATGATATTTCAGTCTCTCTTAAGGAGATTACTAGACTTTATTTCTTAGAAGAAATTAAAAACCAAAATATTCACCAAAAGAAATCAATTACCAACATACTACTCTCTTCTAATTCTTAATATAAGACTCAATTAACTAATTTGAAAAGATTAAGAAAACTAGATAAATTACTCTAAAATATTTGTATTTATCACTTTCTTCAAATTAATTTGTCTAACTTATAAATTACTACCTCCGATGATTAATATAAATAGGGATATTTTGGGCAAAGATGGGAGACAAAGTGGACTGATATTTTATATTTAGAAACAAATGGAATCTTGAACTAACTTGTGTTCAGGACCATACGCCAAAAAAAAATTATTAAAAATATGATATAATTAAGTTATTTATTTAGCTTCCTTAACCTTCCTAAATTAGTCAATAAGATAGCATACATAATTATTCATTCAAATTAAAATAATATTATCTCGTACCTTGTGAATGAAGAAGATCCTGTTTCAGGCTGGTGTCTTTGTTGGAAAGAGGAGTAGTACAAGGTCGAATCCCCTTACCCTTAATTTGATAAATATGAGATTTGATTCGATTCGTACTTGCTGCAAATTCAAATCCACAATGATTGCACTTTACTTTCTTCTCCCCTTCGAATACAGTGACGTGTTTCCACGCTTCAACATCCTTAGGCCTTCCACTAGTTGATCGTTCTTTCCCCATTATTCCTTATAAAAAGAAAGGAATATCTGACTGGTTTGAAAATAGATATGGAATATGGATACCCTAATCAAAGCAAAACTATATAGCAGAAACAATAACCGAGCAGCGTAAATAAAGAGAGAAATTAAAGAAGTTACCTGCATCAGGATTTTGGAAGAGCTGAGATGGATGATTTGAAGCCAGCAGAAAATAAGGAAGAAGATAATAGCAGTTTCTTCTTTGATCCAAAGCTATGAAACTATGAAGCCAAACTTTGTCCCATCCCAAGGTACAATCAACCGAAACTAAAGATGCAAAATCACAATTATTAGAAGACGGACCGATTAGATCTGCTCAAGGAAAAGTCATGGAGGCTGCTGAAAGTGCAAAAGACTCCTTCTAGCTTGTGACTAAGTTGAGACTTGCTGGTAGGTTGCTCCTCTCTTGACGGGAGAAAGCCTGAAGTCGCGTTGCGAGTTCGAAACTCTGAGGAGGTATTGCGAGGAAGCGGCGGTAGACTTAATGGAGGAGAGAGATTAAAGCTTTGTCAATCCCGCCAATCCCATTGCTTATTGCATGTGACACAGCAGAAAGAGAAAAGAATTGATGTGATGAACCGGAGCGAAATATATTTTTCATTTGAATCCAAAGTTTTAAAATACTCTTATAGATATTTTCTTAACCTTATTTTTGAGTTGGTTTTAGTTCTAAATATAAGAATTATTTTTTATATTTATCAGTTTTTTCTAAATTATCTATATAGATATTCCCTCAACCATAATCATGTAAAAGAGGAAGAGGGAGTATTAAGAAAGATAATTATGGTGTGTTAGAAAAAATGTGTCACTTTTCTTACAATTAACTAACTTACCTAACTTTTTTAATATAATTAAATTAGTTAAATAGATCTTATATTAAGAACCACATCAATAGTTTATAGTGTAATTTTATTCTTTTAATATTAATCTTTTTTTTTTCAAAAAAAATTATGCTTTTAAATATAAAAATATGTTAAATACATGTATATTAATTATCATAAAAAAATTTCAGGTTCTTTTTGTTTTAGATATACCTGAAATAAGGGTGTTCGATACACCACAATACTTTAGAATATAGGATATATTTTACAAAATATTTAAAAGATGTTGGACGTGTTCTAACTCAAAAAATAGAGAAGTAATAAAAAAATAAAAAAGGGAATAAAAAGAAACTAATAAAATGAAAAGAAAAAAAATTATAAACATATAAAAAACACCTTTTAATTTGGGTATCCATTAAAATATTGAATATTATTTTTTCATAATTAAAATACAAATATATTTATAATTTTTAATTAAATTATATTATTTTAATTATTATTAGTTTAACTAAATTTAACCTGTTGACCTTTAACTCATTATCTTGACTGAATTATTGGCCGATTAGATTTTTAGTACTCACTCACATATGTGATCTATATGTTATATGATGCAAATATGATTATTTTGATATCTGGACTGTTTATTATTGATATTCTGAGTCCCATCTAGGTTTGTTCACAGGACAGGGTTTCTATCCCTGTCCTCTTGAGGCTATCCCTGTTCCGATGGGACCAGAACAAGAACAGGACGAGCCAGAACGTCCCGTTCGAATATTTTTACAAACCGCTTTAATTTTGGATTTGAATCTTTTTTATGTTGTAATGTTTTCTTTTCATTGAGCTTTTGAAGATAAAAGCACTAAAAAGAAAATTATGTAGAAAGCCCAATTATAAAAAAAAAAAAAAAAAGTGTAAAAACAATAGAGAGAATCACAAATAAAGACCCTCCAATATGCAAAATAACAGATAGGTCACCTGAATAAGTGAAATTACTCACAAGGACCCGGTCTCAAATTGTAATTATGAAATCATGGCCAAATTACCAAAATACCCTTCTTTAATTTTTTTTTTTAAAAGAAAGCCACTGACTCATCTCCGGCGGCCGCTTCCGGCCACTGCCGATGGCCGGACATCGGGGTCCGGCCGCCGGAGCTCCGGCGTCGGCGGCCGCTTCCGGTGGCCTTCTTTTGTTTTTTTTTTTTTTGCAACTGTTTTTTTTAAATAGTGAGGGAAGTGAGGTTGGGGGGATTTGATCCCCCAATCTAATGCTTCCCAAAATAAGGAATGACCATTGAGCCAACAAATTTTTGTTAGCATTATGATGCAAAAAGAAAATAAATTAACTCATTTACTCTTGTTCCAGATGATAACAACAATCCATTTGGAAATAACAAGTTCTGATTGTAAAATAACACGTCTGGAATAAAAATTTAACAATATGTTTTTTTATAACAATAAATTTTGTTGCAGGTAATAACAACAATACATTTAAAAATAACAAGTTCTGATTATAAAATAACGAGTTTGGGATTAAAATTTAACAACACGTTTTTTTTATAACAACACACTTTGTTTCAAGTGATAATAATAATACATTTAAAAATAACAAGTTTTGGTTATAAGATAAAAAGTTTGGAATTAAAATTTAATGATACATTTTTTTATAACAATTAATTATTTTATAATTTTAAAAAATAAATTATTTATAACTTATAAAAATATTTTTAATATATTTATTTCTATAAAAAATACTTTTTAATCTGTATATCTATACAACTCATTATAAATCAAACTACTTCTTATAAATTATAAAGTATTTATAATTAGGCATTTTTAATCTATTGATCATAGTATAAATTTTATATTATTTCATTCTTTAATATTTAAAAATAGTTTTTATATTTAAAGAATAAAATAGTATTTTTAATTATAAATTAGAGATAAATTTCATTTATAAATTTAAGCAGTCAAAAAGTATTTTTAATCCACAATAAATTGTACTATTTATAATTTATAAGAAGTAGTTTGATTTATAATAAGTTGTATAGATATATAGATTAAAAAAAATTTAAAAAAAATTAAAAAAGTGTGTTGCCATTTTCCCTAAATTTTATTTATAAATTTGAACAATAAAAAAGTATTTTAAATCTATAAAAAATTATACTTCAAGTTCTGATTATAAATTGGAGATAAAAATTATTTTTTTAGCAAATTAAATAGATTACAAGTACTTTTTATAATTTATAAATAATTTATTTTACAAAAGTATAAAATAATTAATTGTTATAAAAAAAAAGTGCTGTTAAATTTTAATTCCAGACTTGTTATTTTACAATCAGAACTTGTTATTTCCAAATGTATTGTTGTTATCACCTGAAACAAAATGTGTTATTATAAAAAAAACTTGTTGTTAAATTTTAATCCCAGACTTGTTATCTTATAATCACAACTTGTTATTTTTAAATGTATTTTTATTATCATTTGAAACAAAGTGTATTGTTATAAAAAAAACGTGTTGTTAAATTTTAATCCCAAACTTGTTATTTTATAATCAGAACTTGTTATTTTTAAATGTATTGTTTTTATTACCTACAACAAAATTTATTGTTATAAAAAAACATATTGTTAAATTTTTATTTCAGACATGTTATTTTACAATCAGAACTTGTTATTTCCAAATGTATTGTTGTTATCATCTGGAACAAGAGTAAATGAGTTAATTTTTTGTTTTGCATCATAATGCTAACAAAAATTTGTTGGCTCAATGGTCATTCATTATTTTGGGAAGCATTAGGTTGGGGGATCAAATCCCCCCAACCTCACTTCCCTCACTATTTAAAAAAAATAGTTGCAAAAAAATAAAATAAAGGAAGGCCACCGGCGGCAGTGGCCGGAAGCAGTCGCCGAAGCTCTGGCGGCAGTGGCCGGAAGCAGTCGCTGGAGCTCCGGCGCCGATGGCCGGATTCCGGTGAGGCAGTGACTTTCTTTTTAAAACAAAAATGAAAGAGGGGTATTTTGGTAATTTGGCCATGATTTCATAATTACAATTTGAGACCGGGTCCTTGTGAGTAATTTCACTTATTCAGGTGACCTATCTGTTATTTTGTATATTGGAGGGTCTTTATTTGTGATTTCCTCAAAACAATATTGTAAAAAAAATACAATAAAAGAAACACTATATAATAGCTTTACGAATTATTTAATTGAGAAAGGAGATTTTGCTAAAATAATGCTAATCTACTACATAAAGGACTAAAAATCACTGTACAAAAATAATTATTATTTATAAGTAAATTGAATAATCTAATAATAATTATTAATAAGTAACTTTACAAAAAAAAAAAGCAAGGAAAGAAAATACCATGAGCCCTGCCGGTCATCCTGTTCCAAAATCATTTTTGTTATGTGCCGTACCATCTCAAATTAATCACTCCCAATCTATAAGCAATAAAAACCCTTATACACCCCTGGACTCTAATAGAATATCCAATACTTGGCTCACAGATCAACTTTTTCTCTTAGAATATAATGTTGATTTTCCAAAACACCTTTAAACCCCCCTTTGATTTTTTTTTAATGAAATATGTGGAAAGATAAAAAAGCTAGACTGTTTAATAAGCCGGGTGAGACATTAGTTTAAAAATTAGCAAGTTAAATCGGAATCAGACTAAAGTCAAACTAATAATAATTAAAATAATCTAATTTTAATTAAAATATGTAAAAATATTCTTATTTTAACTATAAAAAACAATATTCAATCTTTTTATTTATTTTCTTTTACTTCTTATTCTCTCCCCATGTGACTTGGTTTTACTTTTTCATTTTTTCTTCACTCTTTTCTCTGTATCCATCAAATCATATGACATATCACGCGCTTTTAGGTTTTCTCATTTGCTACATGCTCATCTTGTCTCCCCTCTCTTCTCTATTTTTTGTGTCCTTACCTTCAATGAAGTTGGCCTTCTCCCTCCTCTATCTCCTTACCTTTCGCGAGCAACACGAATGACAGCGATGATAGCTTACTTGGCTAGTAGCGGTGGAGATTTAGGCAAGGACATTTGGTGGATTTTTTTTAATTTCTTTTATTTTTTTTCCCAGATCTGAAAAATTATAACCTGGGCAACCCAACAGGTCAACGGGTTGTTTGGTTATTCTCGGTTTGCACCCAGTTAAACCGGTTTGCACAGGTTGTTTCCCCTCAGGTTTAGGAGCCACACCAGACCGGTTTTCGGTCTAACTCGGTTAGTCCCATGTCATTTTTCGTTCTGTGCTTAATTTCAAAAACTATATTATTAATTGTTTATCCCTAATTCTAATAACAAAAAATGATGAAAACATTATCAAATATTTAATGATGTGCCTTATGCTTTGGCCTTTGGGGTTGGTTAGATATTGCTGGAATTTATTGGACAAATAGGATTTCTTCAAAAAAATATTACTCTTCTAATTCTTAATGTAAAACTTAATTATTGAGTTAATTTTGATTCTAAATATAAAATATATTTTAAAAAATAATATTTATTTATTATAAATAATTAAATTAATCAATTTTTTATAATAAAAAAAGTAACAAAAATATGATCCCACAAAGTCACAAACGCCGTAACCGTTTTGAGGTTGTAAATTTGACCTTGATTATAATATTTTGAAGCTGTTTCTTGTTAATTGAAATTTCAGTTCAAATTTCTTTTGATTTTAACTTATTTTTAGCTTAATAATAATTAAACTCAAATTTAATCATTTGACCAATTTTCTGTAAAGGAAGCAGCAAAAATATGATCCCACAAGGTCACAAACATCGTAACCGTTTTGGGGTTGTAAATTTGAACTTGATTATAATATTTTGAAGCTGTTTCTTGTTAATTGAAATTTCAGTTCAAATTTCTTCTGATTTTAACTTATTTTTAGCTTAATAATAATTAGACTCAAATTTGACATGTACCTACAACTTAAATGTTAAATGTAATTTATTGCAAATTTCCTTGCAGTATCTTAATCTTTTTCTTACTTTTTAAAAAAATCAGAAAACCCATCAAAATAAAATTTTCATTCCACCTAATCATTAGAACTTAATCATTATAAATAATGTAATATTTATATATTTTTGGGGATTTGATTCTTGTTCCTGTCTATATATAGTTCCTAATCATGACAAATAGATATTTCATATCTTTACGCAATATTTACAAGAATATGCTTACCATTTATTATTTTATTTGAACAATCTGATTTTGCCATTGTAATTAACAATGCTAGTGCCATATTAAAAAATATACATTATAATCAATTTGAAGGTATTTAACGAAGATTAAGAAACAAAGAAAGACATAAAATGCAAGTGAGTTCATTCAAGTAATTCAATTATAAAATTTATCATATGCAATTATGAGAAACTAATTTGAAAAAAAATAGTCTTCTACTTTATTTGTTAAAAAAGTGACAAATGTTATAAAACTTAAAAAAGTGTAGAAAATAAAAGAAGAAAATAAGGGATAAGAGAATAAAAGACAAAAGTATTTTTCATTCCATTCAAGATTGCTAAATACATGATACATGACCTCTATTTATAAGCACGACTTTATATTTTTTACAGAATCTACAAATTACATAGTAATATGAGATAATTGTGGGATATAGGAGATAATAGAAAATATTTGGACATCCATAAATATATTATTATATTCATAACACTCTCTATTGGATGTCTATTGTATATGAATGTGCCTCATTAAAAAAACTTTAATTAGGAAAAGCCATGTGGGACAGAAACTTAGTTGAAACAAAAGAGTACATCTTTCATTGATACACAATGCCGTCTCATTAAAAATCTTATTAGGAAAACCCATTGAGACAAAACCATAGACAGGGGAAAAGGAGTATAGAGTGTATCAATTCCCCCTCTTTGCAATATCAATTGACATTTTCGAGCCTGCAAAGTCTAATATAACGAATAAACCTTCCAAATATTGTAATGAGATAAAAATGTTAAATATTAATTCCATAATCTTCTGAAAATGATAAGACAAATAGCCCCTTTATGGTTTACCTATTTGTACATCATACTGTAATATCTCAATATGAGGATCAAACAAGAATACTTTATCTACATAGCCAGTAGGATTAGTCTTGGGTACCTTCAGATAGAATAATATCACATCCACAATACCCTTAAAATAACGAAGAATGTTCTTAACTTCACTCCATCATCTTTGTATTAGTGAAGAACTATATCATGCTAGTTAGCAAATAATATATCGGGTTTTGTGTGGCTAAATGGATACATATGTACTCCAATGACACTAAAGTATAATACTTCTGGACCAAGTATTTATTTATCACCTTCTAGAGGTCTGAATGGATTTTTAGTCCACATTTAAATATCTTACAGCTATCGGAGCACATAATAAGTGTGACTTAATTATCCACATAACGGATGTAACTTATGTATATTTATTCTTCCTAAAACTTTCATTTCAAATTCTTTCTTTAAACAATCTACTGTTTTTATAAACTTTTCATAAGTTTCGATACTATTTATATCATCAATATAAATAGCAATGAAAACAAGCCCATTTTCAAATCTTTTCATGCATGGGCAATTTAGAATATTTTTATATTATTGCTTTAATCGATATTTACTAAATCGGTTATACTACTTATGCCTCCATTTAGAGACTTATTCAACTTAATTGAGCAATGTTCTTAAAAACATAATTGTATGATTCTGAAAACTAGAATCCTTAAAAGATTTTCATATGTTGTGATCCATATCTATCCATATATTAGATCATTTTGAACTCATACAAGAATTTGAATCCTTCTGGGATTCACATAAAATTTTACTATATATAGTGAGTCACTATATTTTCTAGACGCATACGAAATAATTTCATATAGTATCAAACTGTCAGATTGATAAAATACATAAAAATTTTAATCCACCACAAGATTGCATTTCTCTTTTTATGTATGAATGCCCATTTATGTAATATTAACATTACACTTCAAGTGTTTGGACTGGAGATTCACAAATTCTCATTATAATGTTGCGTCTTTTCTTTTTTACTGGTCAACCATCTTTTTGTCTGTATCTCATAACATATTTATATATAAGATCCTCATTTGATCATGTGATATTATCACCAAAAATATTTTCAACAATTTTATTCATTTATCAACTCTCTTTTCTTTATAACATAACATATCTAGATCTCTTTATTACTTTTAGACACTTAAATCTCTTCAAAAGTGAAATAGTTATGTCTTAACCTCATTTGCAATTCATGCCTCTTTAGTATGATCTTGATTATTTGCTTCTTTTTCTTTTCTGTTAGAACCAATCATTCTCTCATGTTTCTAGCATGTCTTATAAAAAATAGGAGCCTTTTTAGCTAGAATATAAGAATTAGAAATTTTTATTTAGGTCAGTCATTGTATATGGCAAATATTAGCAAGATTTTATAATTGTAATACTTTATGAACTTCTAGTTCATACTATTATTTTTGAGGATCTATATTTGATAGTAAAAATACATTCTATATGTTCTCTTTTTCAACTATTCATTTTCTCTTCCTCATGTTGGGAACATGCAATGTAAATCTGCCAAATTTATAAGTTTCTTTTAGAAACATTATTTTGTTTCACTTAGAGACAAACAAAAATAAGGAGGTTCTTAACCAACATTGATCCCAACTTGCTTTTAATATCCATCTATATGTATTATTACTATAGAATAATAGATATTACACATTCTAATATGGAAAATGTCTGGCTCCTGGCCAAAAGCCAATTATAATAGGAGAATTCACAATATATTGTTAGCTTGATGCATTTATATGTAAAAATATATAAAATCAGTCATCACTACGCTAAAACGGGAATTCTGTTCTCATAAACTTTGATCTAGCTATTTATGGAGGCTGTTACTAAGCGTATAATCATCAGCAACGTGAGGACCAATCGCTAACAATTTCAACGAGAATGATATTGATTTCATAATCAAGAATTTATGCACTCAATATAATTATTTGGATATATTTGCAAACTTCAGGTTGCAAGTTGATCACAAATACCTGTGATTATTTTATAAATGCATCGTTTACTCACAAGGTATCATTTTGGTCCACATGATATCTGAATAGGCCCATATATAAACTTGATTTATAATAAATATGCACAGATCCGATTTTGAGCACCGCTAGTGATCTTCTGTTATTTAGTTCTTTTAAGGATAAACAGCACATAAAAATTATTGAATCATATACTATTTATAAAGAATTTTCTCATTCTTTAACAAATATCAATGCATATTTTGCATTATTATAATTTGGCATGATTTGACCGGTCATGCCAAATTATAAACGTATAAACTTCCAATTTATAATAAAATTAGTCTCAATTATTGGTAAATTTTTTATTCTTATTACCATGTTATATTATTCATTTTTCACTTTAATATTTCATAAGGAATGTATTATCAATTATAGATTTTTATCTTTGAGATAATAAATCATCATATAGCTATTTTAGAGTCTTATTTTTCATCTTTCACCTAATGGTAGAAACTTGCGCACTTGTGGGGGGTCAAAGGTCACAGATTCTTTTAGAGCTTTTTTCAAAAGGAATATGAGATATAAGGAATGATATGAATATTAATGATAACAAATTCTATCCAACATGATTCACACTTGTATTCCAACAATCTTCTCCTTAAGTGTGAGTCATATAAATATATTTTTCTTATTTCTGTATTTCAAATAGAGTGAATAACATATAGTAAGTTAATAATATATCTTTGACTTAGAAATCAAGTGTTTCCTAATTCAGATATAATTATGGATTTCAATTCAATTGAGCTATCATCTTAAGATCTTTTGATAAATAAATATTCTGATATATATGTTTGTGAGTCATAATTTTTATTAACAATTCCTTTTCTGCCCATAAAGAATGAAAGAACTATATTAGTTGTTCAAGAACTATATCAATTTTGTTATTAGTTTTTCAGGAACTATATCAACCTTTTGTTATTAGTTCTTCTGAAACTACATGAATTTTTTTGATTATATAGTTTTTCAAGAATTAACATATATTGTTATTTCACTATATGACATACTTTACTTCTTGTTATACTTTTTCAAAATATGAAGTATTTTTTTCACAACATATATATTTTCTCAATATTTCATCATTCAAAAAATATTAATTTTTTTTATATATAATGTAATGCGTCAAAACTTAGTCATAAATTTATAAATTCAAAAAAAAAATTTGAAGAGATCTATAAGGACTAAAATCAAACTATATACTTACGAAGATTTGGATCATAAGCCTTCAAGACTATTTATAAGTTATTAGTCTTCAAGACTGTATATAGTAAATATACTTTTCAAAGATCATTTGTATCACTCAATATTTGAACCATAAACCTTCAAGGCTTTAAAAATATCATAAATTATTCTTTTCATGTCATTCAATAACGTGAGTATTGTAATGACTATTGGCCATTTAGTAATAGAAAATTATAATGTTAATAGATATCAAATTTAATGTCAAAAATATATGAGAATAAGATAAGAATAAAATTTAAACTTTAAATTAATAAAATGTAAAATATAAATGTAATATGAAATAAGAAAAAAAGGTAAACTCTTACCAACACATCCTTCATTACATAGTCAACAATTTCTCATAATAAAAGATATTTGAGCCATTAGTCTTGTGGGCTACATTATTTATAGCTTTCAAATAAAAATTCTAATTATCCTAATTTTCTTTTATAAACGAATCATATAATGATCCTCTAGAGAATCAAAACTATATGGCTTTAGGTCATTTAATAAAAATAAATAAAGATACATGGCGTTTAGACATTCAATTTTAAAATAGAAAATAAAAAATATTTGGCTTCTGGTCATAAGATAAAAAATTAAAGTTATATGGCTTTCAGCCATTTAATCTCAAAATAAAAAAAATAAAAAAAATATTTTGGCTTTTGGCCATAAATTAGAAAGTTAAAGTTATATGACTTCTAGTCATTTAATAAGATAAAACAAATCAAATATATATATGACTTCTACCAATACAATAGAAGATTAATGTTATATGGCTTCTAGCAATTCAATAAGATTAAAAAATGAAATATAAATAGCTTTGGCATAAAATGGAAAATCCAAATTATATAGTTTTTAGCCCTTTTATAAGATAAAAAATATATATGGTTTCTGGTCGTAAGATAGAAAATCATATCTAAACAACTTCTGGTTATTTAATAAGATAAAATATCAAATATATATGGCTTCAAGCCATTTAATAAAATAAAGAATCAAATATATATCTATATATATAGAGAGAGAGAGAGCTTCTGGTTATAAGGTAAAAAGTCAAAGTTGGATGGCTTTTGACCATAATATAGACAATTAAAACCATTTGGCTTCATTTAACTTTAGATAGTAATGCTTTAGGAAGATTGTAAGTATCAATTGAAAATTAAGGTCACTGGGAAATAAAGAAAAAAATTCCTCCCATCACAATTAGTTTGAAAAGTATAATATCCACATCAAAATTACATTGTAGCGCTAAAATGTAAAATGAAATTTGCAATCTTAGCCATAAAACCTAATGTATAAAACAACAGCAAAAGATCTTTTCAATTTTATGTAATGGCTCAGATTATTTTAGAAGATCGATTACGAATAGAAATACTTCAAAACACCATATATACGATGTTTAAGACATTTTCATTTGAACAGAGCAAATGATATTTTAGAAAAAAAATCATAGAGAATATATTCTAAAGTTGTGCTGAGAATCAAATGTATATCATACGTATCTTGATTAGAGTTTCGTGCGGATAATATTATAAAACTAAAGAAAGAGTAAAAAATAAAAGAAGAGTGACAAGACATTCCATTTGATATTGCCAAATACAAGATATATGGCTTCTATTTATAGACAACGTTTTTTTTATCTTTGACAGAATCTATAAATTATATAATAAAATGAGATAATCGTGAGATATGAAAATAATAGGAGATATTAAAGATTATAAAAGATATAAAAGATAATAAAGGTTATAAGAGATACAGAAGATAATAAAAGATATTTAGACATCCACAAATATATTATTATATTCATAACAAGAAATAGTAAAAAGAAAAACTTAAAAGTCTTTCTTTACCAAAAGTGACATTCAAAATTTTAGAAGTTTAACTAATATATAATGTCGCGCAAAATATCAAATTTACACGCTTCTCTTAAAATAAAATTTATCATCCGGTTTCGTCTAATTTTAAACTTTTTTAAACTTTTAAACAAAATACTCTCAATTTAAATTATATTTTAACACTTTTTCCCCCCAAAATTTCAGTTCTTTGTTATTCTGTATAAAATTAAATGTCTTTATCGCCTGTCCTCCCTAAATTTCATGTTAAAATTATTAATATTAAATAGCTTCCCATTGTCCAGTATCAATTTTCTTAAGCAACGTATTTTTCTGAAATGGCACATATACCAGCTTGCGCTATCAGACTCTCCACAATCGCGGTTGTAATTAATTTTTATTCTAAATGTGAGAAGTAAATAATGAATTTGTAGATATTTAAAAAATTAAGTTAATTAATTATTTGTAAAAATGTGAGTTGATTTTTCTAAAATATTATTTTTAATTATTTACATATTTTCTCGGTGAAAAACATTCTTAATATATATGTGAAGTTAATAAGGAGAGTTTAGAGAAAAAAATTATAAATTTGGGAGATAGTGATTTTTTTTCTCTCGAATTAACAACTTGAAGCGACAAAGGGATAGAATATGCAACCTCTCGCTCACAGAGGGAATTCGTGCAACCAAATTATAAGATTTCGTAAACTCTAACTAAATCTTAAAATCAAATTAGGAAATATATGCTTGTCTGACTGACTTAAAACTAACTTTTACAGATGGAATATTAACCCAAATTTTAGTTTTGGAATGGAAAACAAGAAGTTGTTTTCAGGAATCTTTTTTAAATTTTGCAAACCAAAAAGTCAAAAACTAAAATTGGGAAAATGATAGCCAAACATGAAAAACTTATCTTAACGGCAACAACATTGTCAATGATAGTAAATGTGGTGTACTGGCGTGTGTATGGTTCTCAACTTCTCATGAATGTAAATGAGTAAGCAAAGATAAGTCGGGGGAAAAACATGTGGGGCTAAGTCAAGTCAGACTTTAATTTTAACAGGTTAGGTCTATTTTCATAACAAGTTGTATTAAGCCTAATTTTTGGCCTGTCATATGATTTTTTGAATGGAAACAAAATAATGGTTTTAAAAATGTTTTTACAATATACAAACTAAATATATGGAGAAGTTTACTTTAATTTATGAAAAAGTGTTTTTTAAAAACACTTATTAGGTAATCTAAACACCCCTAAGACTGATTTGTATATAGGTTTTGAAGGCGATTTAAAAACTTTGTGTTTTTAAAAACTTCAAACAAGCTAACAAGCTTAGGCTTCAAATAGGTCAAAAATAAGTTGTCTTTAAACACGTCATAAATAGACCATAATTACATAAATCAATTCGAAATCATAATAGCTTTATCCAAATAATCTAAAATACAACATAAAAATAATATTATAACATGTACAAATCGGCGTGACAAACTTAATAGGCTTCTCAAGTACTTAAGCTTTATTTGTTAAGCAAAACAAGCCTTCAAAAAGGATGAACCTACTCCTATTTTTAAGCAAACTAGGTCATTTAGCCTATTTCCTTCCCTGAAAACGTGACTGTTTTGTTGATTCTCCATGCCTGCTCTACAACTAGAGCATCATTTGCCTTCTCTATGCATAAACACAATTATTCTTCCCCAATTCAAAAGCTAAGGTTTCAGTTATTTGTTATTCTTCATATAATTAACTTATCTTTCTCAAGTGTCCAGCTCTTTAAATTATTATAGGTAGAAATTAATATGGCTAGATTATACTACCTCCGGTCCTAATTATAATATTCTGTTTGTAGACTGCAAACAAGGTCTAATAATTAAGATCGAAGATACTACTGGCTACAAAATTTTTGTGAATTGTGAGTTGTGTACAAATAATGTCACTAAATTTTAACTTGAACAATAAACTCCCCTCGACTTTCAAATCTTTACAAATAACCCCAGCCATAAATTATAACGAAAAATTATTGCGCAATTTCACATAAGCAATCTAACCATTAAAAAGTCTCATAATAAGTAAATAGGGTCAATGTGCAATTTTAACAACAAAGTTTACCCGAAAGAGCACTAGGCACCATAAAGTTTATTTGGGTGCAAAAATATACATGAAGTTGTCAAAAGGGAGCATCTGGCACCATACTGTTAATGTCCGTCAGTTTACCGTTAGAGGGGCCTAGAAAGTCAGTTTTAAGGTGCATTTTTAATAACAAAATTTGCATCAAGGGGCATTAGGCACCATGAAATTTGCTTGGGTGTAAAAATATACATGAACTTTGTAAAAGGAAAAAAATAACAAAATTCTTCAACCTCCATAAACATCCATTAATTTGATTCTTTTTGGTCTCACCAAATGCTATATTTTCTCTCTATAAATTTTCACTTTCAAGCCGATCCATCTTTCTTTTATCATAGTCAACACGCGCACTCTCTCTGTCATGTTATTTTCTGAGCCTCTAAGCCTTTTATATGTATTTAAGCAAAACACATCTTTCCCTTCTAGGATATGAGGTTTATTGCTTGCATCCAAGTACTACCTCCAATCCTTAATATAGGATGCAATAGACTAATTTGAGGAGATTAAAAATAAATAAATAAATTACTTTAAAATATTATATTTATTGTTTTTTCTCCAAATTAATTTTCTTGGCTTGTAAACTAATATATAATTTAAAAATGCATATAAATATTTTAGAGAGATCATGTACTATATGCTATTGCGTCAAATAAATAAATAATATAATATTTAAAGTTATTTATTTATTTATTTTAATCTCCTCAGATTAGTCCATTGGATCCTATATTAAGGACTGGAGGTAGTACTCGGATGCAAGTAATGAACCTCATATCTTAGAAGGGAAAGATGTGTTTTGCTTAAATACATATAAAAGGCTTGGAAGCTCAGAAAACAACATGACAGAGAGAGTGTGCGTGTTGACTATGATGAGAGAAAGATGGATTGGCTTGGAAGTGGAAATTTACAGAGAGAAAATATAGCATTTGGTGAGACCAAAAAGAATAAAATTAATGGATGTTTATGGAAGTTGAAGAACTTTGTTATTTTTTTCCTTTTACAAAGTTCATATATATTTTTACACTCAAGTAAATTTCATGGTGCCTAATGCCCCTTGATGCAAATTTTGTTGTTAAAAATGCACCTTAAAACTGACTTTCTGGGCCTCTCTAACAGTAAACTGACGGATGTTAATGGGATGGTGCCAGATGCTCCCTTTTGACAACTTCATGTATATTTTTGCACCCAAATAAACTTTATGGTGCCCAGTGCTCTTTCAGATAAACTTTGTTGTTAAAATTGCACCTTAACCCAAGTAAATAATATGCATTTATAGTAATTTCCTGAATAAAAATTTATCATTGCATTTTGTTCACTTGTTGTGAGAATTTTAATAATTAAATCGTTTATGTAAGACTATTGAGTAATTTTTCAGACATTATATACGTCCTTAAATTTATATTTTATGTGCACACAATCCTCTTGGACTTTGATTTATATGCGGATAACACCCTTAAATTTTAAGCTATGTGCAAATAGGTAATCAATAAAACTAATAGTAGAGGAATTACTGTATAAATGTGAGAGTTTAAGGGTTTTATCTTGAAGTTTCAAAGTTAGAACTTAGAAAAATTATCTGTGCATAATATAAAGTTGAGGGAATTATGTATCATTTAGCCAATCAATATTAAATTGGTTTTTCCATCCCTTGTTCTCTTTTTAAAATAAATTATAATGATTATTCCAATAGTGTTCAGTTGAATAATAAGAATGCACTACCTCCCAGGAACGGTTTGGAATCTCTCCTCTTCTCTTTCCACCCTCTTTCCTTTTTTTTCTTTTTTAACCATTAGATTAATATTTTAATGGTTCAGATTTAATTTTTTAAAACTATTATTAAAATATTAAATTATAAAAAAATAAATAATAAATTAGAAATTATATTAAAATTTAAGGCTAATGGTTTGCAAGTGCATTAAATGTTTTTAAAATTTTTTTATAAATAATTTATAAAAAATTAAAATCTAAACTATTAAAATATATTAAATTATAAAGATGGGAAGGGAAAATGAGAGCTTCCGAAGCACTCCCACGACAGGCCGTTTCCCCCGTAGGGCGCTCTCTTCCCACCTGCTTCCTGCGCACATCCCACCTGCTTCATCCCTCCAAGTGCGTTGATGTCAATCATCAAAATGACTTGACTAGGCGCATGGTCCGGTTTTTATCTTTTGTTCTGTTTTAGGGTTAAACGTGTTTAACATCGTAAAGTATTTTGCAATTGTACATCGAAATACTTTTTTTTAGATAAATTCAATATTTTAAAATATTTTGTCATTCATCTAGCACTTTAAAATATTATTTTAGATTGTCTAACACCCTAAAAACTACTGAAAAAATATTTTATATATTTGATATATATTCATTTAACAAATATTTTGAGGAGCTAATGCAAAGTTAAAATTGTTTATGAACTGATACTTTAAAAACTAATTGCTTCTGAAACAATTAATACTTTAGAAGTAAAATTATACCACAAAATATTTTAAAGGTACTCGATGCACTTTCTAAAATACTTTGAAGTGCTGGAACATTTGACAAAATATTTTAGAATGTTTGGCCCACCAGTTTCTTTCATTTTATTCTAGTCTTTCATCAGAAAATACTTTGATGTAAATATTCAAAGTTCATAAGTTTAACAAAAAATAATAAAAATTATGTTGAAATTTCATCGAGGATAATAAAACTTTTTTGATCCCTGCAGTCTGCTTTAATTATTAATTTAACCCTTGAAATTTAACTTTTATTAGTCAAGTCTTTATGGTTCGTTGGAAGACATATAATCCTAAATAGGCATATGGTGATTCCATTAATAAAATGCATTCTTTTGTTAAAAAATCTAAGCAAAACTCTTAAGATCAATTAATAATATATATATAATCTTAAGATCAAATAATAATATAAAATTATATATAAAATGTTAAGACTTTCATTCATAAAAATTAAAACTTTATGAATCAAATTGATAGCTGAGACGTATTTGACAAAACCATTTTGAAGGAAGTTAAAAATGCTAATAGAACAAAATTAAATATTTAGTTAAAAGAAAAAAATATAAATGTGCTATATTAATAAAAATTGAAACGAAGCATAAGTATCTTCAAAATTGTTTTCCAACATATGTAATGAATCCAAAGTTTCATTATCCCTTTTATCAATAATGAAAAATTGTTTTCCAGTTGAGATTATATAATAATAAAATTTAAATAGTATTAATACGATTAAAAATTATACTTTGAAATAATTTAATAATGACCAGATTATGGGCTTTACCTCTACGCAAAATATAAAATAAACCACATCATTTTTGAGTTATGACCTATAAATAGTATATAGCACACGTCATATATAAATATATATATTGAGTTTAGGATATTCACCTTATAGCAGTGAATAATTCTCCTGTATTATGGACTTCCCAAAAGGATTTTAGAACTGAGTACAAGACTTTTTCCATATAACTTATATATATATATTTTATATGTACTGATATATAGATATTTGTGAAATTTTGCGTTAAAATTTTAAATTAGTAATAACTTTTCAAGTAAATATTCTAACTAAATTTTATGAATTAATTGTTGTAAATATAACTAAATGGATATTGTATATTTTTTGCAAAAAATGGATATTGTCTATTGCGCAAATTGTTTTTTTGGGCCAAAGCACAAATTTTATTGAATAAATTGTGTTATTGGTATTTTGCTGGCCTCCAGTCTATTAAATTTGGTACTGATTTGAATATATGTAGGAATGTTGGTAACAAAAATTAGGAATGAACATTTAACGAGTCTCCCAAGTTTCAAGGGCTCGAAGGAAGAATTGGTTAGAATGGAGAGGAATGGGAAAAAAATAGAATGGAATGAAAAATTTCTAAGTGATGACATATTTGATAGCATTGGAATTGAAAATGGATTGATGAAAAATTTTATGTTTGGTTGGATGAAAATGGGTTGAAAAATTATGCAATTTTATCATGTTACCCTTATTGAAAGAATATAACATTATTAAATTAAAAAACCTTCAACATTAATAAAATAATATTATTAAAAATTCAATAATCCAAAAAGTTAAATTAATAAAAAATTATAATTTAAATAAAAAAATGTAAATAATCAATAGAAATATAAAAATCATCATAGATTTTCATTAAAAAAATGCTATAAATATTATTTTTTAAAAAATAAATAAGAATAATAAATATTATAATATATACGAAGATAGTGTTTGTTGTTAGCCTTTATACTTCTCGCTGCCTCTATCAGTTTAGATTTTCACTTCCTACTCAAAACTTCTCATTTCCAAGCCATCTGGTTGATCATTCAAATTTTTTAATAGATTTTATTTCATTAGAAACTAGATTTAAATAGCTTTTAAGTGATAGATCATTTGATTAATTTATATGTAAATTAACAAAATTATATCCTATAAAGTTTAAACTTTAATATGACAGGAAAAGGAGTAAGCAAAATCAAATTTGATGCTGAAAATTCAAATTTTCTTGGATCAAATTCGAATCTACACAAGAAAATTTGAATTTGCTTGCGTCAACTTTGAATGTACTTATTTTGTTGTCGGGGCTTAAAATTCAACTATGGGTTTATTGATGTAAATTGAAATTTGTGTAAACAAATTCCAGTTCATGCACGATAGATTAACATTCCAACCTTCACACAAAATTCGAATCTGCACAAGAAAATTTGAATGTGCTTATTTTGTTGTCATAGCTTAAAGCTCAACCATGGGTCTATTGATGTAAATTAGAATTTGTATAAACGAATTCCAATTCATGCATTATGCATTCTAATTCATGCACTGCACTCAAACACTCTGTTTTGGATGCACTAAACAGAGTAATTTTTAATTAGATATAACTTTCTCAGTTTAAATTCATTTTGGGCAAATAAACTATCATTAAAAAGCTCTCTGCGTGTAGTTTTTAATGCAAAAAGACTGATTCAAAAATGATTTGAAATTTTAAAGTTATGATCAAAATGGTGAGCAAGGGTCAGGAGTGTTTTTCTCCAGATTTTGAGAACGTTTTTTTATTGAGGTGTATATTGTTGAAAAGCTTGCAAAGAGTTGTTTAGGCAACATTGAACACCTTGTCGCTGTTAAAAACCTGGGTAACGCAATAATCTTCCTCCTCCATAGGTCACTCATATTTAGCAATATTGAGCGCGTTGTTTTTCAAGCATTAAACATGGAAGATCAGATTGCTTCATCTAAAAATGTCCATTCATTGTTCAGTGGTTTAATTTAGAGAGTATTTAAACGTGTTTCCGCTTTTTTTTTTTTTTGTTTTACTTCAGATGTATATTTTGGTGCTCCATCTAGCTCTTCCTCTTCTCCTTCAACATCTCCGTCACCTGTCATGTTGTCTTGTAGGGGTAAATTTGTCTTAAAGATTTTCTTAGCACGATAGAAAATGGGTTCCCGCAAAAAATGGTGGGAAGCCATCTTCCCATCTTTAAAGGAAAATGTTCTACAGCTGGAAAATGACTTCTCAGGAAGATTTACTGCTACAATGAAGACTCTTTATTTTGTTTTGGGGACATAAAAACAAGGGACATAAAAAATACTATACTTTTATTTCTGTTTTGAACAGAGGAAAAAAAAGTATATATTTACGTCTCTTTTTAATAGAAGTGAAAAAAATCACCTTTTTACTTTTGTTTTTTCAAAACAGCTGTAAAAAAACCCTCTTTTTATGATAACAGAAGTAAAAAGTTTTTCCATTTACTACTATTTTTATGAAATAGATGTGAATGTGCTCTTTTTTCAAATAAAAAAAATCACTTTCTGAAAACCACTTCCCATACAGCCACAACAGCTACTTTCCAACAAGTTGAAATAGTCTAACATTTAAACCAGTCAATATTTTTAGCCAACATATATCAAGATCATGATTTTATCAATATATTAACACATTAACTAACTAGTCAGAAAGAACAAATAGCAAAAGTCAAAATTGATAACCTATTATCTTTAAACATAAAGTTTATCAATCCATAGACCGCTATTCTTGAAACAATTGTTGTGCCAAAAAGTCTCGGATGAAGTCATTATCATCAACATTGTATGAGGAGTCATTATCAAAAATTTGTAAATTGATGAATGAACAAATATAAAAATATGAAGAAAATAAAATAAGTAACAATTCAATTTAAAAATTCAACAACTATTACAAAACTAAAATTATATTTTGTTTACCTCATCAAATTTTGTAGTACATCAACTCTCAATAATTTCAAGCATGTAATGGATATATCTGCACTCTATTGACCCTCGTTGTTTAGCACACTGCAAATCACAAGGAAATGATAATGCAAATTCACATATAAAATAATTGTCATCAATGAAAGAACTTCAATTCAAACTACCCATGTTGAGATAGACCCAAGTTGTTGTGCCATTTTTGCCAAAACACTTCCCACCCGTTATATAATAAGTCTTTAAAGCCCTATAAGCAAATGAAAAGCACAAGTTAAACAATTTATAATGAAAACGAAATTACTGATCTATGTTAAGGTACCTATGTGTTGAAAACACCCCTCATCTCAATGCTTGGACCACGACCCAAAAGATCAAACCAGTAGATGACATTGTCGACAGGGCAAGGAACACACAAAGTCCAATGATGACTGCATCATAGAGTAAGATTTATACATTGTCGGTTATCACAATAATTCTTAACAATTTAAATATGTATAAATAAATATAATTAAGATACTTGCCATTCAATAATTAGTGCCAGATAAAGGTAATTTGGTGCCTCCAATTGTATTGTCCACATATCTCATTTTCTTATCTAGTGGGTTGTACTTCTTCTGCACACTTGCAGGGCATAAATATCCATACAAATTTCTTTTCTCTGTTGATGACATGCGTTTGTTATGGAAGAAGCTATCATTAAATTGAAATAAGGTAATTACCAGTAACTATGTGCAAAGTAAAAATTAGAAGTTTAAGTTAAACATGAAAAAAATAAACTTACATGATTGCTAATTGAACCCATGCTATGTCCAACTCCTTCATAGATAAGAATTCTCTGATATCATTGTTGTCAAGTCTAAAGAAATGTGATTTTTCTTCACCCACAATGCCTATAGGCATCTTTATGTCGACTTTATTAATTGTTTTATATTCCTCATATAATTGTGCCAAGCAAGGATATCTATTAACATCTTTCTAGTCCTAATGAAACATAAAATAAACATAAGTATTATAAGTATTATGTTAAAAAAAAAATTCACATAATATAGTCAGACATTTTCTTACTATCGCAGGTATTATCTCCTCATTCACAAGGTGTCTAAGCCAAAGAATGAAAGTTCCTATTGCCTGGCCTAATTTCACAACTTCAGCAGTCAGTAATGGCACATCTGCACCTACCTCTCCCTCTCTAAAACCTGTAACTGTAACCCTCACTTGGTCCTCTTGAATTTGTTGGTGATAGATGATGCTCCCTTGATTGTAGAGAAGAGCGTCAACAACAACACGCATCCTTGGGACCTTTAAATGAAGACAACAAGGTTGTCCAACATCCGGCGTGGGACTACTAGGATCATGCTTTCCTAATGCTCCCGGTGGATTACAACTGTCTTTGGTGCTTTAAAAGCCAAGAGAATCCTAAATGAGAGAAATGCTAGTATTAAATTAAATAAGGGAAACGTTAGGAAAACTCAATATCAATTTAAGTGAAATTGATTACAAACCTGAAGTATGTATTGTTGTTAAACTGTCCCAATTTGCATGCGAGAGACCATAGATTTCATCTCATCACGAAGCTCAGCTATAAGCTCTTGTCAAAGTTACTAGTATAGCTAGGCCTCAATCTTGAGCTTAAGCTGGGATTGAAGCTCGTTATGAACTTGGTCTCGAAGTTTAGCTATGATCTCATTAGTGGGTTGATTTTGTAAAGAAGCTCGTGAAGTTTGCCAAAAATATTGGGTAAGAACAATTGTCCTCCCTTCTCCTCTAACGCGTCCAGGGTGATCAGGCTTCCCAATCGGCGTTGCTAAGATGTCTATCCTTCCACTCTGACTAAATGAACCTTTGCTACTTTGCTCTTCAAGTTCCTCCTGCAACATAAACTAGTATGATAGAAAATTGTATAAGGAATATTAGAATAACTTAAAGTTATTTAAACTTTACAACTTATAATTTTTTTAACAATCTCAGCAACTGCTGGATTAATATATTGACTCTTCTTCATCCTTGCTTCCTTCCATTTTCTATGACGTGGAGGAGGAGATGGGGCTTGAACAATAATACTAGGATATGATTTCGCAGCTTCTTGCATCGCCTTCAAATCATTCTGCATGATCCTCTCTTCAAGCATCTTGTAACTTCCACAAGACAAATAGTGTTGATATAATTTTTTGCTTGTCTTTCTTTATTTATAGCACTTAATTTCTACAAAAAAAAAAAAAAGTAAATTGGATCAAGGAAGGATGCCAAAAACAAAGTTAATACCTAGAATTTAGGATCATGCCGTGATACCACAAACCTTCTCCAATCATCTAGATCAAGGAATAAGTTTTTTGTAGGGATCGTCATCCTTCTTAAGCCCTCGAACATACTAGCTTGTGAGTATGTGCTTGAAATCTTTCCAGCATTGACGAACTTGATGCAACAAATGCTTTTTCATCCGCTCAGTAGGAGGGATGTCATATGTTTGCTACAAAGAACAATATATATTTAACTTAAGGATATTAGTTATAACTATATTTGCAAAAAAATAAATCAAATAAAATTAGAAAGCAATATACCAAAATATCTCCCCAAATCCTATCCTTTGTTTCCTTAGAGATCGACTTCCAATTAGACCATATAATGTTAACTTTACTTCGGGCAATGAAGCCTATATAGCTAATGAATCTGCCCTTCTTTGCACCAAGTGGATTCATATTGACATCAAAATCCACATGCTTCTTCTGAATCCTCCCTTGACATACTGTTAACTTTAGTAGCTTTGTACTACCTCTACCCTTTCTCCACATGCATTACATCAATACTGAGTCTTACATCAAGACTGTGCCAATATGGAAGATAAAAAAAAAAATAGACCTCTTTTTCCATATGTTCGTCTCACTTATAGCCTTTTTATTCTTACCAAAGATAACATTAATTCTTTCTACTTGCTGATAAACTTCCTCTCCAGTTAATGCCTTTGGAGCCATGCCATGCTATGATGAGCCATTAAAAACCTTTTTCAGTCTCTGATATGAGTGGAATTGACCAAGAAACCTCCTGTGACCGAGGTAAACTGTCTTTCTTCCATGCTTAAGGTGGTGAAAGCATATGTCTGCTTCATATATAGGACATGCTTTATACCCCTTCATACTGTACCCTGATAGATTTCCATATCCAGGAAAGTCATTTATCATTGTGAAAATCATTGTACACAGCTTAAAAGACCCCTGCTTATATGTATCAAATATATTCACGCCTTCTTCCCACAAAATGTTTAAGTCTTCAATTAAGGATGCTAAGTAGATATCGATAATGTTTCTTGGTTGTTTTGGTCCTACAATCATTACAGAAAACATCATGTACTTGCGTTTCATACATAACCAAAAAGGTAAGTTGTAAATCACCAAGAGTACTAGCCATGCACTATATGTGCTATTAAGAGTACCGTAAGGGTTGATTCCATCCGTATAAAACCCAAGACGAAGGTTTCTTGATTCAAGCCCAAATTCTGAAAATATTTCATTTATTTTCTTCCATTGAGAAGAATCAGCAGGGTGCTAAAGATATTTTCCATTTGATATTCTTTCATCAAAATGCCATCTTAACTTCTTCGCTTCTGTTGCATTAGCAAATAAGCGTTTAAATTATGGTATTATCAGAAGATACCACAACACTTCCAAAGGTTTCCCTTTACTTATCTCATCACCATCATAGTTACCAATACAATCCATATTCTTTTTCACTTTATATCATGAAGTTTTATATTTTGGGCACTCATGTAGACCAACATACTCTTTCTGTACAATATACAATCATTAGGACAAGTATGTATCTTTTCATAGCCCATTCCTATCCCATACAAGATTTTTTTTGCCTCGTACACACGATTTGGAAGAACATTATCAATTAGAAGCATATCACTAATCAATTGAAGCAACTTTGTGAAACTTTTGTCAGTCCACCCATTATTTGCTTTTAAATTGAACAATTTCAATACAACTATCAACCTTGTATACTTCGAATACTCAGGATATAAAGGTATCTCCGCATCACTCTGTAAGTTATCATTTGCATGTGATCGTGCAAAAAAACTCTACCTCTACATCACAAATCATATCGCTCATTCTATCATTGACATCATCCATAACTTCCTTTTCTTTAAGTATTGCACTTGTTCCTACTTCACCATACCATATTCATCTTCTATATGAAAGATTTATACCATCACAAAGCAAATGATCCCTAATATCATCAATACTCAGTCGACTCTCATTTAAACACTTGACGCAGGGACAAAAATACATTTCATTTTTGCTAGGAGCATTTCATTTAGCAAATTCAATAAATTGTTCTATCCCATTCTCATATTCGTCGCTAATTCTCACAGCACTCATCTAACTATGATCCATTGTGTTACTACTTAATAAATTTTGAAAAATCTAATTGATCAAGACTAAATTTAACAATGAATTTTGAACAATTTAAGATTAATCAACTCAATTTAGGAAAAAAAAACTGTAAAACAATTCGAAACTAATAATGACAATTTAATACAATTCACTTAAATTCCAACAAAATCAAACCAATTCAAAACTAAATTCAACAAGCAATTTTAAACAATTTTTGATTAAATTTGCCAATTTAATCTAATTCAACTCAATTCTAATAAAAATAAAGCAATTAGCAAATCCAACTTTGACAAATTCAAACAAATTCAATTTAACACTAATTTTAGTCAACTCAATTCAAACAAAAATAATGCGAACTCAAAACTAATGATAACAATTTTATGCAATTAATTAAGGTCAATAATTTAATCCAACAATTTAAAGTAATCCAAAATGTAAAAACTCACTAAAATTTTCAACTTAACAATCACAACCACAATTTTTAAGTTTAGTCATTTGGGAAAAAAAAAGTTTACCAAGGCCTCCTTTTGAGATAGCACATCCAAAAAAAAAAAATATCAACTTGCTCTTCAAGAAACCTTTCAAGATGATAATGCAATACCGATATATGAAAAGTTTTTTTTAGACATTTTGACAAACACCTTATATGCATTGATATTCAAACAGGTTAACAAATTTCTTAAGCATCAAATCTATTACATAATCAACGTATATAACTTTAAAACTTTGTAAATGCAATTCCAAATTTACAAGCAACTTACAGCAACTCACACAAACCCACGTTCCATTTGCATTTCATATAGAACAACCGTATCAAAAGGAGGAAGAGTGCTCTTGAGCTTACCTTACGTAGTAGACCTATTGAAGAAGGAAGAGTATAGATATGGTGTCATAGGTGACCGTGGCTTCAACGGCGGTAACGGTGGCTTCAACGACGAGCTCATTGTTCAGTGGAGTAATTGACTTCGAGAGGGAGAAAGACAGATTGAGATGGCGTCGTCTTCGTCTTGCAGAGGAGACTGCGATGTCGTCATCACCGACTTGCCAAAGCTTCGCCGTGGAGATTAGGAGGAAGTGGAGCTGGAGTGGAGTGTTGTGGTGGCGAAGGGCAAGCAGTGGTGAGAGGAAGTAGAGACGATGCAGAAACAAGTGAGGGAGCTGTGTGTTCTCGCAGGCTGTGCTAGATAGAGCCGGGAAAACGGGCTGAACCCGTCGGGCCGGCCCGTTTAGGTTCTAAAATTAAGAGGGCTGGGTTTGATATTTTTATCTTAAAATGAGAAATAAACCCTGGAGGGCTGGCTTTAGAGGGCCGAGGGCTTAAAAGGGCCGGCCTTGGAGGGCTGCGGGCCAGTCCTTTTATAATTTTTTTTATTTTTAAAATTTTTTAATATAATTTTAATGTTATTAATTTTTTACATTGTTAATAATATTTAAAATATTTAGTTATTATTATCATTTTAAAATTAAATTTAGTTTTAGACAATAACTTATTCAATTAAATTTTTAAAAAATGAGTTAATTTGGACTTTAATAATGATTTGATTTATATTGTATGTGTTGATATTCTTAACTATATATATATTTGATAATAGAATATTTTTATACTTATATAACTTGTGATTCTATAATTTGAATTAGAAATTCATGAGTTTCAACAATAATGTTTCTCACATTAAAATAAAATAATAGTTAGATTGTAAAATTTAAAAATAAAATTCTTATAAAGAAGAAAAACTTGATATTTTTGTTACGAAAGAAAAGCATACTTATGAAGAAAAGTAATTAATTATAGTGATTATGAAGTTTCAAAAGATTAATGATAGTGTTTATTTATTGCACAATTGCATTATAGATAAAACTTTTAGATGTTGTTATCTTGTTAATGAATGTCTTAGATGTTCTTAGATGTTGATAAATATTTATATATGATGATATTTTATATTTGTTACTTAATTTTATTTATATTTATGTCTTTTATTAATAATTTCATTGGTTTATTTTTATATTTTAATAAAAAATATGATAAATATAAAAAAATAGTATTTTTTCTTAAACGGGCCAAAAGCCCTGCGGGTCGGCTCTGGCTCTGTAGCTTAAGGGCCGGGCCTAGCAAATTGAGATATTTTTAAAATTTCAGCCCTGGAGGGCCGGCCCTTTTAAGCCCGCCAGCCCTGAAGGGCCGGCCCTGATTCCTAGCTCTAGTGCTGGATGACGTACTTGGGCAATTTTTTTGGGAGAATTGCAATTAGGTCCCACTCAAGGGAATTAAATGCAAAAAAGTCCCTTAAAATCATGAAATTATTCTGAAGTCCCAAGGGACCTTTTTGTAATAAATTTTATTTGTTTAATTACCAAATTACCCTTCTTTTTTTTAAAACTTTGTATTGACAATTGAAAGAGCAGTGGTTGACAACTCAGGGTGCAAGGATTGACAATTATCGCGGCTGGTTTGACAACACATTTTCTCAGCATATCACACCATAAGTTGTGAAACCAGCCGCGATAGTTGTCAATTCTTGCACCCTGAGTTGTCAACCACTGCTTTTTCAGTTGTCAATATAAAGTTTAAAAAAAAAAAAGAAGGGTAATTTGGTAATTAAACAAATAAAATTTATTACAAAAAGGTTCCTTAAGACTTTAAAATAATTTCATGATTTTAAGAGAATTTTTTGTATTTAATTCCCTTAAGTGGGACCTAATTGCCATTTTCCCTTTTTTTTTTTTTTTTAAATTTGGGCCAGGTCTCGTCTGTTTCATTAGAAAGAGACGAGAAGTACTTTTTTCTTGTCTGTTTATGAGAAACAGACAATAATACTCAATTTTTCTTCTCATTTTTTTTTTATAAAAAGACATAAATGGTGGAGGTAAAAAGTATATTTTCTACTATTGAGTATCAAACATGTTCAGCTGATTGAAAATCGGGATTTTTCTTTTCCTTCATGGGATTGTCAATGGGCCCTAAGAGACTTGTGATGATATAGTAATATAATTTGACAATTGGTCACAAATTCTATAATTGACATTAATATTAAAAATTGTAATATTGAATATCAATATCAATGGTTGGCAAAAAAAAAATCAATGTCAATAATTGTATTATTTTTTAGAGGGAATTATTTATTTTTACTTATTAGTGGTTTTTGGTTCTTCGCTTCCATCTCTCCCTCATTTAAAAGAAGAAGAAAAAAGGAACCCCCCCAAAAACAACTTGAAAGATCAAAATCCGAGGGGCCAAGTCCATCGTTACGGAGAATCGAAACAAATTCAACGATAAAACTTTCTCGGGTTTTCTTTCTTCTCATTCTGATTCTTCTCTGTCTCTGGCGCTTGGCTGCTGAGAAAATTAGAAGGAAAAGAAAAACAAAAGAAAGAAAAAGCCTTTCTGTTTAGTCTTCTTCTTCCCTGTGGCGGTTGTCGCCCAGAAGAAATAAACAGAGGAAAAATGAGAGCTTTGAATCCTGTAAGCTCTCTCATTCTTAATCTCTGGCTTTTCATAAGATCATCTTTTGCTTTTCTTCTGAATTTTGGATGTGTTTTCGGTCTTGCTAGCTTATGAAACGGAATTTTCTTGGGTTTTTCTCTCTGCTTCCCCTGTTTTTCTGTGAGCAAAACTAGAATGAAACTTAATCTTCTGGGTGAAGTTTGATTGATGAGTCATTTTCTCTGCGGCGCTTCTTTCGGTTTTGTTTCGAAATTGTTGATAAAAAGAGTAAAACTTCCATTCTTTTTGGAACTTTGGCTGAGTTCAAAACTTCAATCTAGCTAGCTTAAGAAACTGAATTTTCTTTGGTTTTCTTTGCGTTTCTGTCAGTTTTCCCTGTTCAACTGGTGCGACAACTGGCTGGAAGGAAGTTCAATGTTCTGTGTGGAGTTTGATTAATTAATGATTCATTCTCTGGCTCTTCTTGTTATTTTATCTCATAATTGTGCATAAAGATTACAACTTTGCTTCTTCATTTGGAGTATTGACTTTGCGTTCAATCTGACTAGCAGAAGAAACTGAGAATTTTCTTGGGTTTTCTTTGCCTTGCGTTTCACTCTGCTTCCCCTGTTTATCTGGTGAGAAAATTAGAAAGAAATTCAAAGTTCTATGTGAGTTTGATTTGACTAATAATTTCAATGCTGTCTGCTTTTCTTTTGATTGTTGCATTGTTTCTTTAATTTCAGTTCTTTTCTTTGAATTTTCGTTGTGAGTTCAATCCATGTGCAAGACTTAAATCTGTTTCTCATTTTACATTCTTAAGTGTTAAATTAAAAACTTTAAATTGCAATTTTTGGCACAACAAGAATCTGTGTTCCATACTTTATTGTGCTTAGTTGTAAAATTGTATGGTGTGGATTTTTATTTTTATTTTGATTTTATCTGACCTGGATGACGTAGATTGTAGAGATTGACTTTTTCTAGAATTAGTTAAATAATCAACTCAATGAAAATATGATATGAAAATTAATTATTGTTTTAAGCATAGTAATTTTGCTTTTCAATCACTATCCACTATTCTATAAAAATTAGATTGAACCACTTTGGAGCTTAATTAAATTGTTCAAAAACTGATCAAATTCGTCAAAAACTTGGACAATCATAAAATCATGACTGGTTCAAACTCTTTTTTTTTTTTAAAAAAAAAATCCTTTTGGTTGTTGCTAGAAAATAATATAATTTTTAAGAATAACGTTTCCTATATACTGTTATAATACTAAGTTGTGACATTTATCTGTAGAAATAATTTTCATTTATTTTAAATTTAAATTTAAAATATATTAATTTAATTACAAACAATTCCACAATGGTTTATTTACGATTAAATCAATACCTTTAATGATTTCATATGAGTGGTGAAATTTTAAAAATATAGCATGTCTTCTAAATTAAATTTGGAAAAAACGATGGTACGATTGTAATTTTGGATTTTTTTTTTTGGCCAAAAGAAAGTCCATTTTATTGATACTAAAAAAAGGAATACAACCACTAATAGCCAAAAAGACCGAAAAAGAAAAACACTCAAAAGGACTAGCAGAAAACCTACCACACAAAAACTCACAAAAAAAGAAAAACAAAACAAACAAACATAAAGGCAAACAATAGAAAGCCCAATCAGCCAATACCACTTCTATCAAAACTTTGTGCATCAGCAAAATTAGTTGGCTTAGCAGAACTTCTTCTCAACATAGCATCAGTGACCAAGATCCGAGCCAAGGAAGGTGTTGGACTAAAAATCCACCCAATCGGGCACACCTCCTTTCTACAATTTACAGCAACCTAATTTGCTGCCTCATTGCCCTTCCTAGGAGTTAGAGCAATATCAGAGGTCTCTATGCCATCAAGAATTGAAAGAACATTCTGCAGTTCCCACTTACATCTCCAGTCCACCTTCTCAGAGGAGCTTCTTTTACAGCACCAGAAAAGCTCCGAGCAATCTGTTTCAAACACTACATTACTTATCTCAAGATCTTTTGCAATGCATAAGGCTCTTTGCAAAGCCAAAACTTCAGCTGCAAAACCAGAATTAGCCTTGATTTTATCCGTAAAACCCCATTGCAATTCCCCTTCCTTGTTTCTGCAAATAATGCCTACAGCTGCCGAACCAGATTTCTCCTCAAAGGAACCATCACAATTTATCTTTAGAAAACCTTCCATGGGAGCCTTCCAACCTACTTCCTCAACCTCATTATGAATTTCCATTTTCGTACTCCACCCTTTAGTCTCCCACAATTCCCTTACCGCCCTACCAGCATCAAGTATTACCTTGGTAGGATTTACTTCCTTCTCTTCAAAGACTACCTTATTCCTTTCTTTCCAAATCGGCCACATTAGCCAAGCAACATAGGCTAATTGGAATTCATCAAGGATTTTTTCTTCCACCAATACTCTAACGCACCAGCTTTCAAAATTTCTCAGATCCTCATTTTCAAATCTAAACGTGAGTTCACTTCCAAACCATACACTTCTTGCCCAAGAACAGTTAAAGAGAGCATGTTCAATCGTTTCTACTTCCTCCTTGCAGACAGGACACATGGCCGATGTACCACATCTCCTCCTCACAAGTTCTTCTTTCACTGGTACTGCTCTAATCAGACATCTCCAAATAAAGTGACTGATTTTTGGCAGAACTTTTATTCTCCACACCTTCTTCCAAAACACAGGAGTTAATACTACAGAAGAGCTAGCATTTTCAAGAAAAACATCCCTTTTAATTTTTTCTATATAGTACCCTTTTTTTACCTCATATCTGCCATTCTTTGCAGTTTCCCACACCAGCTCATCCTTTCTACTTGTAAAGCATAATGGCACATTAATTATTTTTTCCAAAACGTCTTCAGTTACCAGCTCTCTCAAACCATCTATCCTCCAATTACCGTTCCACACCAGATCAGCCACCTTCCAATTTTTACATTGTTCAGGTACAGCAACAGTTTCAGCAAGGCAATTATTAAGACCTGGAATCCAGGTATCATTCCACACATTAACCTCTCTGCCATCTCCTATTCTCCAAAGCAACTCTTTTTTTAACAAGTCTCTTCCAACAAGCAGACTATACCAGATCCAAGATGCTTTTCCGCCCTTCTTTGCTTCAAGAAAGCCTGTATTAGGGAAGTAGATTCCCTTTAAAACCTTCACCCACAGATCATCAGAATTATTAAGCATTCTCCATGCTGTCTTTGCTAAAAGAGCATCATTCATTATTTCAAAATCTCTGAATCCCATTCCACCATCTGCTTTAGTCTTTGTTAAACTCTTCCAATTTTTCCAATGAATTTTCTTGCCCTCCTTACCCCCATTCCACCAGAACCGTGCCACAATGCTATCTAATTCTTTACAAGTCTTCCTTGGGAACTTAAAGCAATGCATAGGATATATCGGAATTGCACTAATTACTGATTTGATCATCGTTTCTCTGCTAGCCGGAGACAAGAGTTTACTACTCCATCCTTCCACCTTTCTTCCTACTCTTTATTTAATATATGCCAGGGCCTGCTGCTTGGTTTTCCCCCAGGTATTCGGAACTCCAAGATACTTCCCAGGTTCATCTATATCTTTGATATTCAGAATCTTGCAAACTCGGTCCCTTACCTCTGGAGTAACATTCTTCGAAAAAAGGATTCCAGATTTGGCCAAATTAGCTTGCTGACCAGAAGCTTTACAGTACTCTTTAAGGATAGTATCCAATCTCCTACAATTATTATCACTTGCATGCATAAAAAACAACACATCATCAGCAAAGAAACTATATGTCAACATTGGACAACCATTTGCAATTCTGATTCCTTTCAAACCACCAATTTTAGCTTGTTTGGCAATCATTCTTGACAGCACTTCAATAACAAGAATGAATATATAAGGGGATAAAGGGTCCCCTTGCCTCAATCCTCTTCCAGGTTCAATTACTGCCACTCTTCTTCCTGAAAGACAAAGATTCAGTTTAACAGTAGTTATACATCTCATAATCAACCTGACCCATTTCTCATTGAAGCCAAATTTCAGCATAGTAGCTTCCACAAAATCCCACTCAACTCTATCATATGCCTTACTCATATCCATCTTCAATGCAAAATCAACTCTTTTTGCTTTCTTCCTTCTTCTCAAAAAGTGGAAAACCTCATGTGCAACAATTACATTATCATGGATAAGCCTGCCAGGGACAAAAGCCCCTTGGTTATTGGAAATGTAAGAGCTTAACCATGGCTTTAGTCTATTGGCAAGCACCTTCGAAATAATTTTGTAAGCAAAGTTACACAAACCAATAGGCCTAAAATGACTCACATTCTTAGGTTTATCCACTTTAGGAATAAGGGTGATATTAGTCCAGTTCAGATCTTCTATACATCCTTCCCCTTTAAAAAAATTTTTCACCATCAACCACACTTCTTCCTCTACCACTTGCCAAGATGAATGGTAAAATTTACCATTAAAGCCATCTGGTCTTGGTGCTTTGTTTCCTCCCAACTGAAAAGCGGCCTCTTTCACTTCTATTCTACTAACAGGGCACAGGAGGGCTTCATTTATGTTTTCTGTGATACAGCTATCAATGTACATCAGTACATTTTCAAAACTTCTTTTATCTGAAGATTTAAACAGATCAGAGTAATAATCAGCAAAGCAGCCAGAGATCTCACTTTCCGACTCCAACCAACCTCCACTATCCTTCTTAATCTTCAAGACAGTATTTCTTTGCCTTCTTTGTATAGTAGAGAGATGAAAGAATCTAGAGTTCATATCTCCAGCTTGCAACCAAGAGACTCTAGATCTTTGGCACCAGTAAGCTTCCTCATTTTGCCAAAGTTTATCCAAATTAGCTTCAATTACACTTACTTTTCCCATTACATCTTCAGTGAAGTTTCCCTTGTAACAATCAGCAAGCTGGCCAACCAACTTCTCAATCAACTTTTTATTATTTGGGAAAATTTTTTTCTTCCATATCATCAACTCTTTTTCACAATTCTTTAGCCTTCTTATCACATCTTTAATACAATCTTCCTCTATACCTTCCACTCCCTTCCAGCCTCTCCCTACCACTTTTTCAAAATCAGGATGGGAGGTCCAAATATTCTCAAACTTGAAGCTCCAGGGCGTTTTAGTCCCATTAAAGCACAGGTCAATCACCAAAGGGCAATGATCAGAGCCAATTGGTTCTAAATGGAAGACCTGAGCTTTTGGGAATTGCTCTCTCAACTCAATATTTCCAAGAGCTCTGTCTATTCGTTCTTTTATATGTCCCTCATTCATCCTTTTGTTACACCAGGTAAACATTTGGCCTTGAAAGCCCAGATCAATCAATTCACAATCAGCTATAAACCTTTGAAAATTTAGGATCTTCCTTGCTGCCCTCGGTCGTCCTCCCTTCTTTTCTTCTTGAGTAGCAAGGTCATTAAAATCACCTGCACAGAACCAAGATCCTCTTACTTCTCTAGAAAACTCCCTAATTATATTCCAAATTTTGTTCCTTTCCCTTTCTTTCACCGCACCATACACCAGTGTCACAAAGTCTGGAGTTTCAACGATGCCTGAATCCACTCTAAAGTGAAGAATATTTCCAGAAGCATACAGCACTTCCATTTTGATGTCTCTACACCACCAAGCACATAGTCCTCCACTCCTTCCCACAGGATCAAAAACAAAGCCATTATCCATACCGCACTGTCTCCTCAACCTCTCCACCACTTCCTTTTTCTGTTTTGTCTCCATTAAGAAGATTAAATGGGGTGTTTTGCTTTTTACTACCTGCTTCAGGTTTCTTACTGTCAAGGGAACCCCTAACCCTTGACAGTTCCAGCATAGTGCATTCATGGCTCTTTGGTGGCTGTTGAGGGCCAACCACCATAGCCACCTGCTATGTCACCAAGTTCAGCTATATCGCCACCTTTTACACATGGGGACTTCATATCAAGACAGCAAATCATCCTGGATTCAGTACGTTCAGCTTCTTCTCTTCTTATTCTTCCTCTTCTTCTACTCTGCCTTTTTGCCATTCTAACACTCTTCCTTGCTTCTACAGTCTGTGTATTAACCTGTATAGGAGCTATCTCATCAATAAGATGCTCAAAATCTAGTCTTCTCTTTTTCACACCAGCACCTGTTCCTTCTTCTTCAAGTCTTCTCTTCAACCCAACTTTCTCCAATCCCTTCGTTACCTCAGACATTGGGGATATACTCCCATACACAACGATAGCTTTAGTAAAGTTTTCAGATTCAGAAGTCTTACTTACTTCAGCTCTCTCTTTCTCCATTTCAGTCTGTGCCTTTTCTCTTACTTCCTTTTTCACCAATTTCTCTGAAACTACAAGAGTTTGATCTCCACCTTCACTTTGTTCTTTAATCAAATCAGTTGATTTCTTGTTTCCTTCATCTTCAATCACTGCCCTGTAGTATCAACTTTAAAACTTCCACTACCAGACTCAGAATTAGTCTTCTCCACATTCTCCTTGTTTTTTTATTTTCAACCAGTTCCACCCTTTTTAACATCCTCCCCGTTCCTCTGCCTCCTAACTCTTCCCAATCCTCCTTACAGGATTTAATAGCCTCTTCCATCCATCTTGCAGCTTTTATACCAAGCCAGCTTCCATATTCAATTCCCACATATGCATTCTCATCTCTTTTTTCAGGACATGATCTTAAATCATGCCCAATTCTTCCACAAGCAAAACAGAAGTTCTGTAGTCTTTCATATCTGACTTTTATTCGCATCGGTTCCTTCCCTGGTCTTGGAGACCGTAAGCCAGAGACTAATGGCTTCCTCAGATCCACGAGCACTCTTACTCTTAAGAAGTTTCGCACCATTAGATCTTTTTTTTTTTTTCGGATTTTCAACTAACACCACCTCACCAATCTTCTCTCCCAACTGTATCGCATTCTCAATATCAATCACAGCAGGAGGTAGATCATGGAATTGAACCCAAAAAGGACAGTAATTAAAATCTACCTCATCAAACAGCATGTCATCATTCCATCTTTGTACATTCAGTAAACATCCATTGATCGACCACGGTCTTCCACGTAGAATTCTCAGAGCTTCTTCTCTACGTTTGAAATTGAAGATGAGGCCTTCCGATTAATCTCCACAATCTCAAGATCCTCTCTACTCACCAGATTCCAACCTTTACGAATCATCTAGATCGTTGTAGCAGGATTTAAATTCTTCTCCACATCTTCCCTGCCAAAGTACCACCATTCCACATTTTCACATCTGTTTGCTTCCAGATCAAGTCTACATCCGGCTCTTCTAAGGTCTTACCCGAACCACCTTCTCCATGCTTCCCTTCTCTAACCATCCTGTCCTCCAACAAACAGTCCTCACCGATCCTTTATTACAACGAGCAATAAAGAATCTCACTCTTTAATCTCCACCGCAGTGGGCAGCGGAGCACTCTCAGTCTCCCTCCTCACCGTCGCAAGTAGCGACGGAACAGAAAGGCGTGAAAGAGGCGATGATAACCGTTGTAACAAACTCTCACTTTAGGAGAGAGAAAAAGCTCCCACGTAGGAGAGAGACGCAAATCTGTGTATCTTGTTCTACACTTCAGTGACTGAAGAAAACTTCTTTTTTGGTTAAAAATTTTGGTTTTGTTTTGTAATTTTGCATTTGAAACATTGTGAAGTTATTAATTTTTTTTAATTGAATTATATTATCAGACCCAAAGAATAAGTCTTGCTTTCGCCGTTTCTTCATTATATTTTTTCCATCACAGTCCGTTACTAATTTTAAATTTTATTATTTTACGTTATAATCATACAGCAATTTATATAATAATATAATTAAGAATACAATAATTTAAATATATTTTCAATTGTAAAATAAATTGATATATGTATGGAGCTAGTGTTAAGGAAGGTATCGTTATCATTCATCTTATCATTAGATATATATTAAGAATAAGAAGACAATTTCTTACACAATTTATTTATTTTTCATCAAAATCAATTCTTTTAATTATTAATAATAATTAAACAAATCTGATAAGAGTATTATTAATTTTTTATACAAATTAATTAAAAATAAATAATTTTATTATATATATATAATATTGAAAGATTTAATATATGATAGAAACTCAACGAAAAAGTAAATTTATATGAATACCTCAATTTATGATTATAAATCAAACTAATATTGAAGTGAATTTTAAATTTCAATTATTAAACAATAAAATTTAATATGATATGATTAATAACTCATGGTATAGATTGATTTTGGCCTTCAATACAAAAATAAATGGTATATACAAAGATTTTTAAGGGAAAAAATTATGTAAGACACATATAAGTAGGAGAATATTGCTTATCATAATCTATTCACATCATTTAATTTTTTTATATAGAATAATTTATTAGATTTTATTATTTTAATTATTTTTTGAATAACTAGTTTTTTTACTAATTACAAATGGTTTTCATCAAATATATAAAAACACATATAGATAAGAGTATAATATAATGTAATATAATACATATATAATTAACTCATATATCTTATCACTGTCAATTAAAAAATATATTTGAAAGATATATTTATGATAAAATTATTTACAATTTAAAATTCAAAATAATGTCATTGAAAATTAATATTATATTAAAAATAATTTTTTAAAAAGTAAAACATTAGAAAATAAATAGTAAAACAAATATTTAAAAATTATTTTGTCATAAAAATATTTATAATTAAGATTACCATATAGTTTATTTATTTTAATAATATAAATGTGTATAAATAAAGTATTACATATATATAATTTTGCATGATAAGTTAGTAGATTCATTGAAGGCTTGCAGCTCAACTGATTAAGTCGCGAGTGCGTCCCTAGTTCGAGTTGTGGAGAAATCATTTTAAGGAGGAATTATGTGGCCACAACATGTGATAGTGAAAGTAAGGTGACAATAACACATGGTGGTAGGTGAGAGGTTTTAACGACGATGAGATGATGCTTAGCACATGCACCATGTGGCATTATAATTTTTTTAAAAAAAATTAAATTAGTGACAGAATGTTTCAATAAATAACTAACAAATAAAATTGTCATTGATTCAATAACTAACATATACCATCCAATTGAAAAGGGAATAAGAAATCACCGAAAACATCACCTGAAGGTATCAATTCAGAACTGTATTTTTCTTCCTTCTTTCATTTTCAGTGAAGATATCATCAAAAATGTTTATTACCTAAGAAAATAGGAAAAAATAAATACAATCATCGTATAACTAGGACCTTGCTCAATAATAACAAAAATAGAATATAAGTAAATGCTCGCCCACAAATCCAAATTAGTCCGCAGTCTAAGTGTGGTCAATTAAAATTGATGCCGATATGAATGATGCGACGAAAAAACTATACACATATCACTGAAGAATCAACATAAACTACTCATCACAACTCCCAAGTAATATAGGGATAAGGTGCAAATTGGTTTCCAAAAGTTTCCACATAGGGGTGTTAATCATCCTAAAGTTTTTTTGGATGCAAATTTATCCAAGAAATTTAAAATTATAGCAATATTACCCTTACTATTAAGAATGTTAATAGTTAATGTCACTATTTTAATAGTCGGTATCAGCTTTCTTACCGATAAGGGACAATATTGCTATGATTTTAAAGTTTAGAGGCAAATTTGCATCCTAAAAAAATTTCAAGTGTTTAGTGCTTCTGAGTAAAAACTTTTATGACGAACTTGCACCTTAACTCATTAATATAATTCAGAAAACATGTATGAGATCAAAAAAATTCCCAAAAACACGCGCTGATATTTAGGCGAAGAAATATTACAAATAACAAAATTTATTGACGCTGCTTTACTGATAATAAATTAATTTCATACAGTACACTAGTAATGGTTTACTGAAACAAAATAAGGAGAGAAAGTAAGTTACTTGCATTAGGTTTTTGTTGGAAGATCGATAGCGATGATTTGAAGCCAGCAGAAAATAAGGAAGAAGATGAGGTGCATATGTATAAAACAACATAGTGGCAGTGTCTTCTTTGATCCTTCACAATACATGAAACTATATATGAAGCCATTATTGTAGCCAATTGCTCCATGCCTACCCAAAATGAAGGTGATGTAGAGAAGAATCTTTTTACTTTACTATATTGTTCGGACCTGGCGACAAGGTTGCACAAACTACAATAAACCAAAATTTAAAATTAACAATTTGTCTGGAGAAAGTTTGAACTTGGAAGACGCGTCACAAGTTTGAAACCTTCAGGGGTATTGTGAGGAAAAATAACGAGAGGAAGAAAGTGACTATTATTAATTTATTACCCGTATTACTTTTATTACTGTTTCTTCCTTTTCAAATATAAGACCTATTTTGTAAAGTAATTTGCACTATAAAATGAGTTTCATATTTAAGACCGGAGGAGAAAGGGTAGAGTTAATGGAAAAGGGAGATAAAAAATTAATTTTGGGTTATCCTAGATTCTTTGAATTTTAAGCACTCTATGCGGTATATGTTATATGCGGTAAATATGAATATTTTGTGATCTCCATCATATTGTTTATTATTACTATTATTAATATTCTGAGTCCCATCAGCAATAAAACCCATATGCTCTCTCCCCCTCCAATAGAACATCCAATTACATGCCACAGAATAAATCAACTCTTAGAATATACTTACTTCAGTCCTTAATATAAGATATTGTTTGAATTTCATCTTGATCCTAAATATAAGAACCCACTCCACTTTGTTTCTTATATTTATACATTTTTTTCAAAGTAGTCTTTCTAACAATGGTAGTTCTAACCAATACATTTGATTAGTAAGGATATTTTAGGAAAGACAATACCTATTTAAGACAAATAACTAACTCAACTTACTTTCTTAATTTTCTCAAATTAGTAAACTATCTCTTATAAGTAGGATCGGAGGGAGTAACATTGATTTTCCAAAACACCTTTGAAACTACCCTCTGGGTTTTTTTTTTTTGGGTCGAAAATGTTATACATATTTTCTCAATGCTTATTACTTGTCATCATAATATATATGTGTGTATGTATATGTAAACCAAAGGAAAAAACAAAATTTATGTAATATTTATTTGCCCCATCCCTTCTTATAAGATTTTTTGTAGAACATCTCTTCATCCCAAAATATAAGGGATCTTAATCATATTTTTTCCAATCATTCCACCCCGAGCCTCTTAAAAATTGTAGAAAGTACTGCATATTAATGGTATTTCTTTTATGGACGGAGTATGTAAGATTTTTTTTTTGTTTTTTGTTTTATTTCCATTTATTGCCAATGCGTGACACTATTTTACATTTTAAATGCCTCCATTCAATATTCTCCTTCTAAGCAAGGATATTATCAGAAACACGAAAATAATTATACTTTAAAATTTGAAGCGTGTATTTAACGCCACCCATTCAATAGTGGCAACTTCTTTATATACATTCTCGTCAACCGTGATGTTGTCAGCCCCATGCAGCCTAACCTGTTTATTTTTCTCGCCAACTGAAAGTAACTTTGATTAAAAAGAAACCAAAGTCTGAAAACATAATAAAAACACAAAAACAAGAAGAAAAATAAGTGAAAAGAGTTAGAGAAATCAGCCACAAAGTTGACTTCTCAGGGAATTCACAGATTTAGCTAATGAATCAAGTCGTTGAAAGAGTCCTCTTGAGGAGGCAAAAAAAAAAAAAAGGGAATGAAATGAGAACATTCAACTAAACCAAGCCCTTTGATCAATAGATCCTCATATGGGGTGTCATATACATAGTGATGATTTTAGAGTGAGAGAGGAAAGAGTGGGAAGAATGACCCTAATTTTCAGCCCTCATTTTTTTTTTTCTCCAAATTTAAGGAGAAATAGTTGTTAGGGGCAATTATATCTTTCTCATTCCTCAATTAATTCCATTTGGCTCCTTTAGTCCAGCAATGATGTTTCGGAATTATTTGGTCTAGAAATTATGTTGCTACATAGGTCCTTAATTGAAATTTTCCCATAAATAAAGAAATTATCAGGACTAAATTGGAGTATTTCAAAGGTGGATGTACTGTAGTAATTTTTTCATGTACATGGAAAATCATAAATTTTTTTGCGGTTTATTGAGTGTCTTAAGATATTTTTAGGTGTATCTAGTAATTTATAATATTTTTTAGTGCAAAAAATCTGAAAAATATATTTGAGGTGCTGGATGCACCAAAACATAATTGAGGATACTAGATGCATTTCCCAAAATATTTTAATATATTGAATGTACCTAAAAAAATACTTTAAGATGATTGGTTGGATCTTAAGCCATAATTTAATGTTTTAAAATTGTGAATATAATATGGGCAATACTCATATCAAGTGTTCCAATCACAAGTAACCGTATATTTTATTTTTAAAATATTAATATTTAATTGTGAATTCACATGAAATAGAAATAGACAAACGACCATGAATTTCACCTAAGTTTTTTTCATATAATATCGATTGCCTGCTCATTTGTTACAACATTTAAATTTTACTCGAAGTCCAATAAAGTAGTTTTTTTTTTTTCTAAGATCAGCAAGTCCAATAAAGTAATTAATTCATGATCTACCGCGGTCTCTTTTTCAAAGGGTTCAACGTATACAAGCAAAATAAAGTGACATATTATTTAAATTTTTTTTATAATTCACATATTTATTATACTATTTTTCACCAGTTTGAATTCACAAACTCACGTTCAGAATAATCTTAAGGAGAGTTGAAATTGAAGAAAAAAACCCATAAGAGGTTCCCCTTAATTTTGGACCAAATACTCTCAACACGATAAATAATATTAAGACAAAATAATATCAAAAATAAGAAAACATAGAGAGTTAACTAGACCCAATATTCACGATAAATTATTAGTCTGAAAAACCACATAGTAAAATGAAGTCGAATTTTGGAGATGTGCACCTGTAATCACATTTCCAGTCAAGATCTTCCCCATCCGAACCTTACATATCCCATTTGACTTCGTAACACAATCATTTTGGGTTCCAGAAGACCCTAAATTAATTGCAATGCACGATTGAACCAAAATGATACGCACACCAAACTTTCAAAAAACCAAGAGCCATGAAATGAAGGGAGGAGCCTCTCACGCATCCCATGCCAGAAATGTGACCCTTCTTATTGTTATAGTCATCAACACAGCCTTTAACCACAATTCAATATATATTCGTCATCGTCCTCTTCATCTTCATATCTTCATATATTCATATTCCTCTTTCTCTTCCTCTTTCTGTTTCTGTTCCACTTCCTCTTCCTGAATATCAATTTTACGTAAGCCTTAGTAGTCACAACCATATCAGGCAAAAAAGAGATCAACAATTCCAGTGACAAAATGGCCTACACTATCTAGCTAATTAGGACTCAGTTGTCAGCATAAATCCAAACGACATTATTTAAAAACATGAAATACTTATACAACAATTGGTCTGTGTAACATCCCCATTTTAATTCAGGACAGTCATCTAAGGTTCAGAGTAGCTTAGTTGTGTTCTTCATTGATGTATAGAAGCACGTGGGATTGTGAATGAAGGGGATATATATATATATATATATATATATATTATGTAGAGAGAGAGAGATTGTTGAGGAAAAGACCATTTGGGGTCCGTCCGTTTGCTGACACAGATTGAACGCAGCACATTCGGATGCGAACGTCAACAAAAAGAGGATATGATTTCTTCAATCATGTTCTTGGCAAAAAATGACTCTGGCTGAGTGTTTTAAATTGATGAAAATGATCGATACAAAGGAGAGGAAAGAAAAGATATTTTTGAGAAAAGCAGTTTTCCTCTGATAGGGCTTGATAAAACCCAAGATTGGTGTTCTAATTTGATTTTCTACTCTTCTACCTTAGATTGGGATTTTGAGATACTTGAAACTAGGGTTTATGAATGGTTTGAATTCGATTCTAAGGAGTTTATACCTGTTAATTTGTGTTTAATTAAATGAATCAATAGGAGTTGATTACTAGTATTTAATTAGTTTAATTTTGATCTGTTGCATAACTATGATGATTTCACCATTAAAATGGAGGAAGAAGGCCAAAAAAAAAAAAAAGAGAACCCTTAAGAGTTTTTGTCTCATATTTTTGGATCAGATCTAAAGTGGATTTTTAATGCTAAAACCAAAACCCAAAAAAATAGACCCAACACCAACATTCATAAGAAATTATTAGCACGACAACCATAAAGCATACATACATATATAAACAGCAAAAGTATTAACACTATCGAAAAATAAATAGCAAAATTAATAGATCTTTCATTTTCTCGATGCGTCAATGAATGTTGAGGACATAAATTTAATCAAGGAATCGTCAACTTTCATCATTGCGAAAATGAAGTGCTAGACTTAAAGTCAAACAACAGAGTGAAATAAGGACAAACATGGAGTAATTGAAAAGCCAAATTTAATTTGATATAAATTCATGTCAGACGATTTTTAAAAATTAAAATGGAGAAAAATAAAGCAAACACAGACAATAGCAAAATGTTCATATACGTATATTATGAAGATAAATAATGAGATGATATCCATATTATAATAAACAAGAAAGTCAAATCTTGGAGGAGATTTGTACCTGAATATCATATTTCCAATAGGGTCGGGGTCCCAAGAATGTCTCCTCTGTTTTCATTTGCATTTGAAGCTTATATCCTTCTGTGATCTCTATATGAGGGGGGCTTAGTTTCTCACAGTATCGGGCCTCAAAACATTGGAGAGAAGGACAGAGCATGGTCCCTCTGAATACAAAAGTTAATTCTGGTAGAAATTCCAGTCTCAACGATCTCACTTTGGGAAGAGTGATAGTAGGGTTAAAAGTGTTGCCGCCATTCTCTCTAATTATTTCTTCCATCGACTCACAATCTGCAACAGAAATAGTCTCTAGGTTTTGGAGCTGTGCTAATATTTCTGACGTCATCAGAATCGTCATTTTTCTACACCCCTGAATATCGAATTCTCTGAGATAAAGGAACAGGCTATCCAAAGATAGAGGAAGTTGTATCACTATTTGTGTCAAGTTTTTCAGCCCATTAAGGTACAGCCTTTCAACTAACATGACAGAGGCGCAAAATGAGCAAGTGGGAGCGCCACAGAACAAGTACTCCAGCTTATCGCATTCACTTATTTCGAACCATTCAATTTTTGGTAAATTATTATTATTTTTTTGGACCCATAAAGCACGGCAAAGGCAAGTTGTCCTTGTCAAATAGTCACCTTCGATTATAATCAACTCTTTGACGTCTCCTGGTACCGCTACTCTATTTGCCCAATCAATACCACATAAAAGCACCCTTTTCAAGTGGCAGGTTTCTCCATCCAAGGAACCATCATCATCACAAGGTGGTATGACTAAACTTAGATAATAACCTTTGAGTCCGCGATCTTCATCTAGGAAACTTATAACAAAGTCATTAAACTTTTCAATATCACGAAAAGTGACTGATATAACTTTCAGCTTTCTCAAACCTCGTAGATCCATTGACGTTGAGTGCCACCTCATCAACAGAGACTGTAGATTGGTCAATTCGGATATTGTTGATGATGAGATTGTGAACCCATCTGTACCTTCTAGATTCAACAATTCAAGATTGACCAAGAATTCCAAGCCACAAGGTTCTTCACTAATTGCAGTATATGAAAGGTCCAACTCTATTAAACACCGCAGTTTTGCTAATGAAGGGACATACTCCAAATTTTCACATCGTGAAAGCAATAATGCAATGAGACATTCCAAGTTAGATACAGATTTGGGCAAATGCTCAATGCTTGTGTCAGACAAATCAAGTATTTTAAGGGCAGGCATGTTAATAAAAAAATCATCTGGAATCCATTTGAGATGAAAATTAGAATCTAAAAGTAATGCGGAGAGTTTAGAGCACTTGGGAGATGTATCATTAAAAATTTGCGGTATGTTGCTTCTACTTAGAAAAACATTCTGCAAATTTTCATTCCATTTTCCATTCTCTGACAATCCTATTAAATTCATACCATGTTTTGTCATGATTTTTTCAGTCTTCTTTGCAATAGTAAGAGCCATGACCTGAAGTAAAGTGTGCACTCTCCATGTCCCATTCTTTTTCAACAACAAACTGCTATTTTTTAACTTTTGCCACATGGCATAACCTTCATTATATCGCATCGTGAAGCTCTTTGTCCCATCTGTCCATTCCCCATAGCAAAATCTTCTAACCAAAGGCTCAATATCGCTATCCCGAATAGTCTTGCTGACACTAAATGCACAATACAAAAAAAACCTTTGCAATTTATCATTTAAGAAAGAATAACTAGATTTCAATACCTGAAATACCCTCTCATCCATATGATATTGCCCGTCACCCATGTTTTGAAGGCATTCCAACAAATGATCCCATTCTCTTATGTGCTCTTTTCCCTTCATGCTTCTTGCTATCATAACAATTGCAAGGGGCAAACCCTCACATTGTTCTGCCACCGCCCTTGCTTTAGGCTCCACCCCAATCGGTTGTATTTGATGGACTCCAAGAGTCTTTTTAAACAAATCAAAACCATCTTCTTTACTTAGAGGTTCTACTTCTATTATGTTCTTCATGCAATTCATACTTTGGCACACTTCCCATAATCGAGTTGTCAAAATCAATTTAATCCCATTATTTGAAACTGGAAATCCAACCTCTTCTAAATAGATAGGATTCCAAACATCATCTAAAATAAGGACACATCTAGTTATGTGGTTGAATGCATGCAATAATATCCCTGATATCCTTTTGACATCACACTCATCAGATATGTCTAAATTAATTGATCTTGCAATGACTTTTTGCAACTTATAAATGCTATTATCATATTGTGACACGGTAACCCAAATAATATGCTTGAAGTCATCACCAGCTTCTTCTAAAAGTTTGTTATGCACCTGAGTTGCTAAAGCTGTTTTCCCTGCTCCGGCCATTCCCCATATCCCAACAGCTGACACCTCATCTTCTGTTATCCATTTCCATATTTGTTGAGTACTCCTTTGAAACTCTTCTCCCACTAAATCAACTGTCGGCAACAAATGACTTCTAGAACATTCTAGCAATGAGAATAAGAATAATCTATTAACATGAGTTCACAAAAGGAATTATAGATTTCAAATGCAGGAAGTAAGAAGAACAAAATAGAAATAAATTCAATATATTGCATTTAGATATCCTTTACCATGTCTTTAAAACAAAGGAATAATCATCTAGCATGATTTGATGATAGCGGTTACTTACTTCAGGAGAAATTATAAAGAATGTATAAATATTTTTTTACAAATCACTTCTCAAAAAGGGTATATATAGTTTAAGTTGAAGCATATACCTGTTTTCAAACGAACATTTTTTCTCTTCACTGTATTATCAGAATCATCCAATTCCATGTATGTCCCTCTTCTTCCAACATCTTCGACCCCCTTTCTTTTAGTTCCACATAAATCTAAATCTTCTTCACTATGGGCTTTTGCATAACTTCTTGCTGCTTCATCATATAGGCTTTCTTTTTCATTATTCAGGTTACTCTTGAGTAACTTTAAAGCCAAATCTAACCTCTCTTTATCACTGTCAAACTGAAATTTGTCCATATGTATTATTTAATATATGATAGAGTGTTCATACATTCATGTGCATGTGTGTGTACAAGAGCATTTAGCAAAACTAATTTGCAAGTGACCATACCTGAAATAAGGTATTTTGCGTCACATAATGATCTGATTGTTGCATATAATTAATAACAAATATACCACAATCATATCTACATATTGAAAAAAAAATATGATACGGTTAATATGCGTACTTGTTTTAATAAAGACTACAATTTAAAAACAAATCATAAACTCACCCATTAGGCTGTAATAAGATATTGCTCGCCATTCTCCTACCAAATTTCGTGAACATAACATTTCCGAAGAGATTATCCACGGCAAGAAGCTACACAAAAAAGATACATTCTAAGGAATTAAAAGATCAATCTATTACTTGCATGTATATCACGTGCGTCTTTGTACTACTTACCAGGTTCTCTGTTGTTTGGTTGCGTTCAGTTTCATCCATAAATTGATCACATAGAGAATCCCATATTTCAACTTCCTGATTCTTCGTATGAATAATATATAGATAATAATGTCCACATGAATTTTTCTCAACATGAACAGGAATAAATATCTGTGACATGCATGTGATCAAACAAATCAAATTGATATACAACCGAAAAGCGTAATCATTATGAGAAATGAAACATCAAACTAGATTGAAAGATAATACCTTCTCACAATCTACCAAGTTCCACATGTAGTTGTCTATCATATTATGCTGTAGAACAAAGTCAAGGAAGGAACTCACATCACCACTCTTGAGTGCTACATTCTATAACAAAGAATCCGTAATTAACTATTCTTGTCAATTAAATTGTCTTTGATTCAATAACTAACAAATATCATCCAATTGAAAAGAGAATAAGAAATCACCGAAAACATCACCGGAAGATACCAATTCGAAACTTTACTTTTGTTTCTCCTTTCATTGTCAGTGAGGATATCAGCAAAAATATCTATTACCTAAGAAAATAGGAAAATTAAACACTACCATATAGCGAACCCCTTGCTCAATAGTAACAAAATAGAATAAAAGTAGGGTTAAGATACAAATTTATCCCGAAAATTTAAAATCGTAGCAAGATTGCCTCCTATAATTAAAAATATTAATAGCAAACGTTACTATAACGTCAGTTTTCTAGCGGTGGGAAGCGATATGGCTACAATTTTAAATTTTTGAGTAAATTTGCACCTAAAAAACCTTTTTAACCTAATGTTCCTGAGTAAAAATTTTCGAAACAAATTTGCAGCTTAACCAATAAAAGTACAAATAAATACTCACCCCTGAATCCAAATAAGCCCGTGGTCCAAGTGTGGTCAATTGAGATTGAAACAGATATGAACGATGCGACGAAAAAATTTTACATGTATCACTAAAGAACATATAAGGTGAACGATTTAATTAGGCTTCAATTAAAAAAAAAACACTGCTACACATAAAAACACCAATTATATATATAGTTGTGAGCATATGAATCTAACCTTGAATGCTCAAAAACATATTGTATCATCTGTAAGTCAGATTCATCCGCAACATTATTGGGAACACAAAAAGGGCCGACCTTAATCCTCTCTTGATGCATAGCTTTTGTGTCCAGTTGTAATTGTTGGGAAGCCTTCATCCCTTCGCACATTGTTTTTGGGGACATGTAACAATCAAGCATTCTTTCGTTGATGAGTTTGCTATGATCTCTTTGTCCTATAATTAGTTGCGAAAGTCACAACACAAATTCAAACTCTATAAACTGCGAATTAATAGTAGGATACTAATTAAGTTAACTCTCACTGATCACAATTTGAACCATCTAGATTGATTTTGGATGACCTAGATTGAATTTAAATTTTTTAGGTATTTTAAATAATTTTTTGTTTTAATAAATAACATCTTAAAAAAATAAATTTATCAATTAAAAAACACTGAACGAGGACCGGTTCATATGAATCATTCCTCACTCCATTATATGATCAAAAACTGAGGAATAAATTATTTAGAATTAACATACACTAGTCATCACCATCTGCAATTGATATAAACCAGAAAACACGCATGAGGTGAAAAAAAAAATGTTGACACTCCTTATCTGATAAATTAATTTCACGCACTAGTAGTTAATGTTCAATTTCATTTATGTTCACGTTAAAAAGAATAACATTCTCTCTTAAGGAGATTATTACACTTTATTCCTTAGTTACTAATAATACCCTTTCAAGATATACCAAACACACACGCACACCCACATCATTATGCTCTTCCCTCAAATTGAAATATACTCCCTCCGTTCTTTATTACAAGAGACAAATAACCGAATTACGTTGATAAAAAAAAGTTAAAATTAGTTAAGAACAATCAATGTGTAAAAAATATATTTTTTTCCAAAAATGCCCTCATTAATAAGGAGAGAGAACATGAGAGAGAATAATTAAATTATTAAAAGAAAGAGAAGTGGGAAGGAGAGAGAGTGTGAGTTGGAGACAAAATAAATATGGGTAAAATAGGAAATCAATACAAAAAAGTAAAGACAACTTTTAAGTGTTTCTTATATATAGGGACATGCCGTAAACATCAAATGTCTCTTATAATAAGGAACAGAGGGAGTACTATAATATTATCTCGTACCTTGTGAGTGAAGTAGATCCTGTTTCTGGCTGGTGTGTTTGTTGGAAAGAGGAGCACATTAATTAGGTGGCAAAGTCACAACAAAAATTCAAAAATTCTAAACTTTCTAAAGTAACAGTTCCTAAATTTAATGGAACCGGCACTTCCATGAAAGTAACTCCATGTGCCAAAAACCCAAATTTCGAGCTTCACTTCCAATTCCACTACCCACCTCTCCATTTCTATGCTAACAAACAGGGCATAAATAAATTAACTCTTACTTAGTTCATATGAATCAGTGCTCACTCCAATATATGATTAAAAACCGAGAGATGTAATATCTCATTTAGAATTAGGACAATACTTATGTCAAATTTCTTATATCCACTACATCAAGTTTTTCAATAACACATAGTTATGTGTCCTACTTTTGAAATATTAGTATTTAATAGCATTTAATTATAAATTTACATGAAACAAAACAGGACATATGGCCATGTGTGATTAGAAAACAACTTGATATTATGAATATAAGTAACTTGACCTAAGATTTTTTCTCTTAGAATTAAAATATTAGTCACCAGTCATCACAATCCAACAATTAATATAATCCAGAAAACACGCAAGAGGTGGGGAAAAAATCCCAAAAAAAGAACACGTAATGATATTTAGGCGAAGAAATATTGCAAATAACAAAGTTTATTGACACTGCTCTACTGAGAGTAAATTAATTTCACACACTAGTAATGGTTGGATTCATTTATATTCAAGTTGGAAAGAATAACAAAATATATATACTTAATTATGTCACATTTATACTCGAAAATGATATTTTAGTCTCTCTTAATGAGATTATTACACTTTATTCCTCAGTTACTAATAATACCCTTTAGATATACCAACACACACACATATATCATTCTTCCTTCAAATTGAAATTGAAATATATAATATTATATCGTACCTTGTGGATGAAGGAGATCCTGTTTCTGGCTGGTGTCTTTTTTGGAACGAGGACGAGGACAAGTTCGAATACCGTTACCCTTAATTTGATAAACATGAGATTTGATTCGATTAGCACTTGCTGCAAATACCAAGCCACAGCCATAGCACTCTACTTGCTTCCCTCCTTTCAATACAGTGACGTATTCCCACACTTCACGATCCTTAGGCCTTCCACCAGCTGATCGTTCTTTCCCCATTCTCATTCCTCTTTCCTAAGAAAGCTGCCTTTTTCCAGCAATAGAAACCATCGTCACATCAGATTCGGGTTGATATAAAAAGGAAGCTAGGTGACGTTTGAAAATAGATATATTGAATATGGATACCCTACCCAGAGCAAAACCTAAGAGAAACAAAATAAAGAGAGAAAGTGAGTTACTTGCATCAGGTTTTTGTTGGAAGATCGATAGCGATGATTTGAAGCCAGCAGAAAATAAGGAAGAAGATGAGGTATATATATAACAATATAATGGCAGTGTCTTCTTTGATCCTAAACTATTTATGAAACTCTATATGAAGCCATCATTGTAGCCAATTACTCCATGCCTACCCGAAATGAAGGTGATGTAGAGAAGAATCTTTTCACCTTACTAGATTGTTCGGACATGGGAAAAACGTTGCACAAACTAGAATAAACCAAAATTAACAATTAACAATTTGTCTGGAGAAAGTTTGAAGACGCGTCCCAAGTTTGAAACTTGCAGGGGTATTGTGAGGAAAAATGACGAGAGGAAGACAGTCACTATTATTAATTTATTACTCATATTACTTTATTACTAATTCTCCCATCCTAAATATAAGACCTACTTTATAATGTAATTTACACAAAGAAGAAAGGGTACACTTAATGGAGGAGAGAGATAAAAATTTAATTTTGTGTGCAAATTCTTTGAATTTTAAGCACTCTCTGCGGTACATGTTATATACGGTAAATATGATTATTTTGTTATCTCCATAATATTGTTTATTATTACTATTATTAATATTCTGAGTCTTATCAGCAATAAAACCCATATGCTCCCCCCCCAAAAAAAAAACTAGAACATCCAATTACATGGCACATAATAAATCAACTCTTAGAATATAACGTTGATTTTCCAAAACACCTTTGAAACTACCCTCAGGGTTTTTTTTTTTTTTTTGTTGGTCGAAAATGTTATATGTATTTTCTCAATGCTCATTACTTGTCATCATAATATATGTCTGTGTGTGTGTGTAAACCAAAGGAAAAAAAATTATGTAATATTTTTTTTCTCCATCCCTCAGTACAAGAGTTTTTGTAGAATATCTTTTCATCCGAAAATATAAGGGATCTTAATCATATTTTTTCCAATCATTCCACCCTGAGCCTCTTAAAAATTGTAGAAAATATTAAATATTAATTGTATTTTTTTATGGACGGAGCATGTAAGATTTTTTTAAAAAGTTTTTTGACTTCCATTGATTGCCAGCGCGTCACAGTACTTTAAATTTTAAATACCCCCATTCAATATTCTCCTTCTAAACGCGGATATTATCGGAGACAAGAAATAATTATACCTTAAAATTTGAAACATACTCACATATATTTAAAGATAACATGAAATTTAAGTCAAAAAAACAAATTGAGTGCGTTTGTGTATTTAAAGCCACCCATTCAATAGTGGCGACTTCTTTATATACATTCTCGTCAACGGTGATCCTCAACATAATATCTTGTCGGCCACATGTAGCCTAACAGTTTTTTTTTTTTGGGGCCAACTGAAAGTAACTTTGATTAAAAGGGAACCAAAAGTCTGAAAACATAATAACAACCCAAAAACAACGAAAAATAAGTGAAAAAAGCTAGATAAATCAGCCACAGAGTTGACTTCTCTGGGAATTCACAGACTTAGCCAATAGATCAAGTCGTCAAATTAAAAGAGTCCTCTTGAGGGGGGGGGGGGGGGGAATGAGATGAGAACATTCTTCTGAACCAAGCCCTTTGATCAATAGATCCTTATATGGGGTGTCATGCATAATGATGCTTTTTATAAGGGTATAACTCATACTGAGAACCAGCTAGCACGACAAATCTTCTCTTTTTTGGGTTGTTCACTGACTATTTTTCGTCTCTTTTTTTTCCCGAAAATGACAGAAAAACTAAATATAGTAAAGAAATATTAATAAAGAAAAAAAGAAAGAAAGAATATCCCAATCTTTCCGTGGCATGTTCAGAGTGAAGAAATGGCGAAAACTGGGTGAGAAAGTAAAATTGTTCCCAGAACGGGGTTTAAAGCGCAATTTTCTCAAACAATTCAGTGGCAAAGTACAATTTCTGCAAAATATCACTTACGGCGTCAACAGAGGCGAAGGCGCGTGGGTTCACGCGTAGTGGCTTCTACCGACACATGCGGTGGTCGTTGGCCTTGAAAATTCTGGTTCGAGCTGCTTTCTTCAAGCCGCACACAACAGAAGTGGATGTGCGTTGTTCGGATGCCTGGATTGGCATCAATATTGCTGCGAGGTGGCGGCGGCGCTAGATCTATGCGTCAGAGGAGCTGATCATGTGTGTGGGGGGGGGGGGGGGGGGGGAAGGAGATGGGGCAGTGCTTTGATGCCAAAGAAACGAACAAGAGAAAAGAAAAGGGATGAGAATAGAGAGAAGAGAGAGCAGAGGAGAGAGAAACGAGAAGGAAGATAACCGTCTGTACATCCAATATCCAATTCTTATCTAATATGCGTAGAATGAAAATCTAGCTAAGAGAGTAAAAAAAAAAATTGAAAATAATAATAACTCCTCCTAATAATGAAAATAATGAAAGAATGATAAATATAATCTAAGTAAATCCTAAAATAATGATAATAAATCCAGATAATTCAAATATTCTAAAAATTGTTATGAATATAGTGTCTTTATAGACGTCTATGTATCTACTATTATCTCTCTTATCTCTAGGATCTTCAATATCTCTCATTATCCTCATTATCTGCAGTTATCTTTTATTATTATGTTATCTGTAGATCCTATCAAAGATGTAAAGCTGTGCTTATAAATAGAGGCTATGTATAATGTATTCAGCACTCTTGAATGAAATGAGAAATACTCTCAGATAGGGGTGTTCACAATGCTCGTCCGCCCGGTGCGCCCAGCTCAAGCCAGAGAAAAAACAGCCTAGCTCGGCTCGAAAAAATGAAGCCCAAAAAATTTTTTTTTGTGGGCAGGGCAGATCTCGGGCAGGGCCGGGCTGCAAGTAGGATGCCCTGCCCTGCCCGTTTGGCCCTGTCCAACATCTATTAATTCTTTTAAAATTTTTTTATTAATTATGGTCTTCCATTCTGGATTATTCTGCCAATGACTTGAGAGCTCGACCAGGCACCAGCCCTATTGCCACTCTGCCAGTGCCAAGCATCAGCCGCTCCTCCCCCCTTGCGAAGTCCCCCATTGCGACACTCCCCCACTCGATCTCCGTCTCACTCTCTCGGTCTCGCTCTCGCCTCTCCCAATCTCCCTCTTCAGCTTTTCCCTCTCAATTTCTTAGTCTCCCTCTGTCTTTTAGTCTCGGCGACCGCCAACCAGCTCTGTTCTTCTTCCTCCATCGATAGTGAACCACCGACCAGCGAACCAGTGCCAACAACCAGCGACCACCAAACCAGTGCCAGCGACCATCCAAGCAGTGACCACCGACCAGCGAAGCACCGACCTTCGACCAGCCGAGCAACGACCACCAACCAGCGAGAGGGAGCAACTCTGTTGGTTAGTCTCTCCGATCCCTTTTCTATCCGTATTTTATACACGTATTTTATACAGGTATGATCTGGATGGGGTTTTGTTTTATGAATAAGTCATGCAGCTGCTATTAGAGACTCATGTTAGCTGGGTTTTTCTTTATATTTGAATGATGAGCTACTCTGAACACATCTGTTGACGAACTGTTTCTTGATGTCGATGAATTTAATCCACTATTGCTCATCGAGGATTTCTCAAGTGTTTGAATATGTGTTTTGGACTTTTGTTTCTTCTTCTTCTTTTGGTGAGATAGAATACAAGTGAATTTGAAATTTGGTCAATTGAAAAAAGGATGCTGTACATACCACTATGGTCGATATCCAAATCTATTCCCTTCCTTGCTTTACATGACAATGGAGATTCCATGAAAGGGAGCCTATTTCTTCTACAAATTATTATTATTGTGGTTTTAGTCTAACACTTAATAAAGAATTTGTTGGTAGTAAAGCTGAGGCTAACCGTGTAGAGGTTGCCATTGTGCTCATCTAATCAAGAATTAGTTTTGAAATGAGTTTATATATGGATGATATTTGAGTTTTTGTTTTGTTTTTTGGTTGGGGATGATATTTAAGTTTGAATAACAGTCATAAAGGGGATTTCTATTATTATTTTTGTTGGAAATGTTTTAGTAACTAAGTAACTATAATGAAGTGGCAGCAATTTCAGTTTTATCATGTACTTGTTAGAGTTTTCTTGCCCTTACTTTTTCCTTTGTCAATTGGAAACTAATAACAAATCAATAATTTGAAGAACTTCATATATGTTGTGTTGTCAAGTTTACTTGCTCCATGTGATGCATGATTCCAATTGTGTATTATATAATCTTGCAGCTTTAATGGCTGAAGAAGCTTCTATTACATCATCATCCCAACCATCTTAGCCAATTGGTGGAATGTCTCAAAGTGCTTCAACCCCTTTTCAAGCACCAACTCTTCCAGGACCTAATGAAATACCAAATCCTAATAGACCGAGTGAAGCTCCTACCCCTAACCCCACTCTTCCTATTCAATCATCTGATCCTGTGCTTACTTCTTCTACTCCCACTCCCACACAAACAGATTCTATGAGACAAGAAACAAATGTTGAAGGAAGGGGTACAAAGAGAAAGGAAAGAGAAACTAAGCATACATCAGAGGTGTGGGAATACTTCGTGAGATTGCCAACAGAAGAAACTAATGGAGTGCACTTAGCAGCTTGCAAGTATTGTCATACTACTTATAAAGCTGATCCAAGCCACCATGGGACAAATTCTTTACTAAGGCATATCCCAAAGTGTTCAAAGAATCCACACAAGGCTATTATAGATAAAAAACAATCTATGTTAACTCTTTTGTCGGGTCAGACAACTGGGCAAGGAAAATCTTTAGTTTCACATGTGTATGATGAGAAGCAATGTAGAAGAGCTTTGGCTGAATTTATTATTGGTGATGAGCAACCATTCAGAATTGTGGAGAAGCCTGTATTTAGAAAATTGTTAAATGAGTTTGAACCTCGCTTTCCAATTCCTTCAAGAACAACAATTAGAAGAGATGTGTGACAATTATACCTTGGAGAAGTTAAAATATTGAAGAAATTCCTAAAGCAAAGTGCAAAATGAGTTTGTCTCACCACAGATTGCTGGACATCAAATCAGAATTTTAACTACTTATGTTTGACGGCACATTTTATTGATGATGAATGGAAGCTGCACAAAAGGATTCTAAATTTTGTCATGATTAAAAATCATAGAGGTGATACTATAGGGAGGACTATTGAGCAATGCTTGCTAGATTGGGAGATTGAGAAAGTGTTCACTATAACTATGGATAATGCCTCATCTAATGACTCAGCTTTGGGATATCTGAAAAGGCGTTTGAGGAGCTGGAAGGGCTTACTTTGTGATGGTGATTATCTACACCTAAGGTGTTGTGCACACGTCCTAAATTTGGTGGTCAATGAAGGTATTAAAGAAATGAAAGACAGCTTTGAAGCCATTCGAAATGCTATGAGATATGTTCATTCTTCTCCCTCACACTTTCTAAGATTCAAAACTTGGGTTGAAGCTGAAAAAATAGATACCAAGAGACTTGTTTGCTTTGATGTAACTACTTGACGGAATTCAATGTACTTAATGTTAGAAGCTGCAATGAAATTTCAAAAAGTATTTGAGCGAATGCGTGATGAAGATGATGACTATATTTCATACTTCAGCTCAAGCACTTCAAGCTCTAGGCGTGATGCTTCTAGTTCTGCTAGACGGTAGCATGATGATAACTTTTCTGGTCCTATTATTGATGATTGGAATAATGCTCGAATCTTTATCAAGTTCTTAAAGGTCTTTTATGACATTACATTGAAATTTTCAAGCTCCCTTTCTGTATCATCAAATGAATGCTTCCACCAGATTGCCCATGTTCAAAAAATGCTGCAAAAGAATATCATGAATAATATTAATAACTTGTTGAGAGAAATGAGCACTAGCATGCAGGTGAAGTATGACAAGTATTGGGGTTAAACAAATAATATGAATCCATTGCTGTTTGTGGCTGTCATTTTGGATCCCCGATATAAACTAGCATATGTGCATCATATGTTTGATCGTCTTTATGTTGATCATGAAGTATCTTTAATTATGAAGGAGAGGGTCAAAAATTGTTTGTATCGGTTGTTTAATGAATACTCTGCTGGGACTTTTATTGAATCAGGGACTATCTCCACAAGTACAGTAAGTAGAACTTCATTGCCTTCTTTTGATGATGGTGGTGGTGGTGGTGGTGGTGAAGAGGATCCAGGTCATAAGTGGTTAGAATCTATGAAACAAAGAACCTCAACAGATCCTCAAACTGAGTTAGATAGATATCTAGCAACAGACTCAAAAGATGAGATCCCTTCTGCAGCTGAGTTTGACATACTGTTATGGCGGAGAGCTAATTCAGAAAAATATAAAATTCTCTCTCACATGGCAAGAGATGTATTGGCTATGCCAGTTTCTACAGTGGCTTTTGAGTCTGCCTTTAGCACTGGAGGACGTGTGGTTGACCATTATAGGAGTTCTTTGTCTTCTAAAATGACAGAAGCATTAATTTGTAGCCAAAACTGGCTACAACCTGGGCAATCAATGTCTGAATTTGTTGACAAGCTTCGTGAATTCGATAATTTTGATGAGTCAGAAAATATCCTTCAACTTGCTAGTAATCTTCTTTCCTAAACCTCAATAATTCATATATATATATTACTTCATAATTTGGTGTGTAATTATTCTTTGATTTTTTTTTTCCTAGGTGCTGCTACATCTGGAGGGGAGATTGGTGATTGAAGGGTAATTTATAAGCGTGATTGGCTAAGTTGGTAAGGTGCATCTATTCATTCTTTAAAATTTAGAAGTACATTTTTTTAATTGTTTTGTTTCTAATATGTTAAAGTTATAGTTGTTTTTATTTGTATTTTTTCAGGTGGTCTATCTTTTTGTGGAAATTGTGGAGAGTAAAGCTTCAATTATAATATTGAGATTGTCTTGCTTTAAATGGATTATTGATGTTACTTAATTGGATAATTGTTAAAATATGTTTTGGATGATTTCTGGATGATTTCACTTGTTTTTGATTATTTCTAGATGATTTTTATGTGTTAAAATGTAGAATTATAAAATGTAATTTTTAGGTATGGATAGAATTTTTTTTTTCCATGACATGAGGGCAAGGCATCACTCTTTGGGCAATGAAGCCCGCCCTGCCCATGCCTTACCCAAAATGGTTAGGGCTTCAACGGCAGGGTTGGGCATCGGGCTGCAAGCTCTTACTTCGGACAGGGGTCCTGCCCTGCCCTGCCCAGCCCTACCCATGTGCACACCTACTTATTGATATTCTTTTCTTTTCTATTCTTCTTCTTTATTTGTAACAAAAATATAATAAAGTTCTAATTATTTCCTATCCCATATTTCATGATAATAAATGATTTCTCTATTTTAAATTTACAAACAAAATCTAGAAAACTCACACAATTCACTTATAGACATAGATTAAACTGATGAAAATATTTTATAATACTGAGAAGAGGTGGAAAGTGGAAACTAAGTCTAGTAACCCCTAGTCTTAAGTGAGGACAATTCAAATGTGAAAAAATTTAAGGTAAAAAAATGACAACTGATCACAGAGTAAGTGTATTTTGAATATCCCATCACAAGTAAAAGTCGAAGAGGTTGTAAAACTCATAGAAGCAAAATGGAGTTTGCACTATATAAGGTAGATTGAAGACAAAAGTAATAAGCCAATGACTCAACCTTTTACTGCGTAAAATGAAAGAGAAAGACAAAAAATGATTTCATATGATAACAATCAAAATGATCTATCATTTCTCTCGTAGCATGCCTAATTTAAGAAAAGACAATTAGGTTTACATGTCAAAAGTTACATTTAGAACAAACAGTTGTTAAAAACTACAGAATAAAATGTAAAAATAGGGAAAGCTAAACCCAAATAATTGTTACTTACCAAGGGGCCAAAATAGCTACTCCATCATACCCATATCCATGGCAAAATGAGTGAGTTAATTATTTGCTTTTTCTAATAATCATCAGGATTCATGATGCTAATAACCAAGCTTTGATAAAACCAAGAAGAAAAAAAAGTAGACCGAACAGGCCGGTTCAATCGAAAAACTGGTGAACCAATTGCTGGTCTGGTCTGGTTTGATGAAAAACCGCCCCCAGTCAAACTGTTTAGAAACCGGTTCAACTGGTTAAAACTGGGTAATTGATCAGGTAGATGGATTGCCCCGTTTGATTTTTTTTTTTTTGCCCTTCAACTAATGAAACAACAACGTTTCAAGTTGAAAATTTAAAAAAAAAATCCAGCAAGGCAACAACGCTTAGCTTCAAAAATTCTCAAATTAGTCAATCACTAACTAAACCTTCAGCTTAGCCATTTTCGTCACTCCCCCGAAATCAAAAATCTGTAGCCGAAATCAACCCTCACTGTAGTTGCGGTTTTCTTCGCTGTCAGAAAGGATCTGGAGATGCCATTGAGGTAAGTGAAGGTGATCTTAGTAGAATTAGGATCGTCAATGAAGATATCAGAGATAGTGACCCAAAAGAACAGCTCCTAGCTCTTCACCTCAGCCGCCTTTCTCATCCAGTGCTTCTCGACAAAGGCAGTGACCTCGCACTCGTACAAAACTAGGCGTCGAATGGCCTTGAACCTGTGCTCCTTCCTCTACTTCTGCTTGAGCAAGACGAAGCCAATGGAGCGATTGTGACCCACCTCAATGATGTTGTCCAAGGGGAGCAATCCTCTGGGTAGGCAAATCTCATCCAGCAGCTCGCGCGACTTATGCTTGCAGAGATCTTCTCCATGGTAAATCTCAGTGTTGTCTCTGTGGGTTGCAATTAGCCGTGTAACCATTGACGCAAAGCTAAGAAGAGCTTATTTGAGGCTTGAGGGATTTCGCTGAGATGGGTTTCACAAATTGAAATTTGTGTGTGTTTGTTTTTTTTCAATTTTTTAAATCTAGACCAATGAATAAAAATCCATGCGAATGAAATCTAAAAGTAGAATAGTCAAATAGGTATTAGGATTGTTCTATTTTAATGCTACCAATTAAATTGTATTATTTTTATATGACGGTCCAACCAGTGACCCTTGACCTACTGTCTCGACCAGCTTAGTCACCGGTCTGATTTTTTGTTCCTTGGATAAAACAGGGGCATCCTTGGTAAACCATTATAGAAGGGGCAGAGAGAACATAGAGATTTACCATCCGAACCTTACATAATTCGAGTTTGTAACACAATCATTTTGGGTTCCAGGAGACCTTAAGTGCAGTGCACGATATAACCAAAATGGCACAATATTGTGAGGCAAGGGATACTCCTATATATAGAACAAGAGCCATAAAACAAAGAAGCCTTCTCATATCCCATGCCAAAAATTTTCATCTATGTATTTGTCTTCCTGTTCCTGAAGATCAGATCAATTTTATGTATGCCTTATTCACAACCATATATCAAGCAAAAAAAAAACAGAGAGAGAGAGATCAACAATTCCTGTGACAAAATGACCTATACTACACACACACACAGAGCTAATTAGGACTCAGCCTAAATCTGATGGCATTATTTAAAAACATGAAAAACTTAATACAATAATTAGTCCGTGTAACATCCTAATTTTAATTCAGGATTCCAAAAAAATGACTTAGGCTGAGTGCTTTAAATTGGTGAAAATGATCGATACAAAGGAGAGGAAAGAAAAGATACTCTAAAGAAAAGCGGTTTTCCTCTTATACGGCTTGATAAACCCTAATGGAGGTATTCTAACTTGATTTTTCACCCTTCTACCTTATAATTTTGGGATTTTGAGATGTCTGAAATTAGGCTCTATGAATGGTTCGAATTCGATTCTAAGGAGTTTCTACCTATTAAGTTGTGTTCAAATGAATCAATGGGAGTTGATTAGTAGCATTTAATTAGTTTAATTTTGATCCATTACATAATTATGATGATTTCACCATTAAAAAGGAGGAGGAAGAATGTTTTTGTCTTATACTTTTGGATTGGATCTAAGTGCATTTTCTATGCTAACCCCAAAACCCCCAACCAAAAATAAAAAAGACCTAACAACAAAATTCATAAGAAATCATTAGTGCTTTTATGATGAAAGCCATAGAAGCATATATAAACAGAAAAAGTAACATTATCGAAAAATAAATAGCAAAATTAATAAATCTCTCATTTTCCTAATATGTCAATGAATGTTTAGGACATAAATTTAAGGGTAAACGTGCACCAACACCCTAAACTATTTTTGAAGGTGCACCTAGCACCCTAAATTATTAAGTAGTGCAATTCATTCCCAATCTATTAAAATATATGCAATTTTACCTAAAACTAACGAACTCTTAAATATCTGTTTTTCCCATCTCCTTCCCCCTCTACTTCGTCCGTCTCTCCCCTCCTCCTTCCTTTCTCTTTCTTTCTGCATTTAAGAGCAAACAACCCAAGACAAGAAAAAGAAGGAATCAAAGGGAATAAGTAAGAACCCGCAAAAAAAAAAAAAGAAGTATAACTCGTGTCGAGTCAACAGGAAAATCTAGAAGAAGTTTGGTCCAACAAGAACCTTAACAGTGCTACATCCATTTGCTACAAAGTCTTTCCTAACGATCTCATGCTAATATCAATTACAATTGTCTGATGAAAAATCTCTCGAGAGAAGGCATGGAATAGTTTTCCAACATCAATATTTAAAAAAAAAGGGGAAAAAACACTTCACCTCATTAATACTAGAAGGACCTTCGAAAAAACAAAAATTAATACTGGAAGGACATAATGTGTGTAGTTGAGGAATATTTAGACTGGTTATAGCTCTGCACATTTGTAATAGTAGTAACCATGGTGTTAGAAGATTTTGCACAATAATTAATCTCAGTGGATGTAACTATTAACGCATCAAGTAAACACAGCACAGGGAAATTACTCGGATGTAAATCAACTATAAATTCCAAGAAATTAGATATGGATGCAAAAGGGAAGAAAGGAAAAGGAAGGAGGAGAGGAGAGACGGACAGAGCGGGGGAGCGAGATGGGGAAGAAAACAAACGTTTTAGAGTCTGTTAGCTTTGGGTAAAATTGCACATATTTTAATAGATTGGGAACAAAATTGCACCACTTGATAGTTTAGGGTGCTGGATGCACATCTAAAATTAGTTTAGGATGTTGGGTGCACCTGTCCCCTAAATTTAATCAAGAAATCGTCAACTTTCATTATTGCAAAAACAATTTGGTAGACTTACAATAGAGTGAAATAAGGGCAAACATAGAGTAATTGAAAAGCCAAATTTAATGAAAATAAAGAAAAATAAAGCAAACACAGACAATTGCAACGTTCATATATGCGTATACTATGAACATAAATAATATGATGGCATCCATATATAATAAAAAAAAGAGAGTCAAATTTCGGAGGAGATTTGCACCTGACTATCATATTTCCAATAGATTTCTTGTCCCATCCATGCCTTCTGCATTTGTAGCTTATATCCTTCTCTGGTCTCTATATGAAGAGGACTTAGTATCTCACAATGGTAGGCCTCAAAATAATGGAGAGAAGGAGAGAGCATGGTTCCCCTGAATACAAAAGTTAATTCTGATAGAAAATTCAGCTTTAAAGATCTCACTCTAGGAAGAGTGATAGTAGGGTTAAAAGTGTTACCACTGCAATAATTCTCTCCAACTATTTCTTCCATCAACTCACAACTTCGAACAGAAATAGTCTCTCGGTTTTGGAGTTGTGCTAATAATGCTAGTGTCATCAAAATCTTCATGATGCTACATCCAAAAATATCTAGTTCTCTGAGATAAAGGAACGGGCTATCCAATGATAAAGGAAGTTGTGCCACTATTTGTTTCAAGTCTTTCAGCACAGTAAGGTGCAGCAATTGACTTAATATGACAGAGGTGCAAAATGAGCAAGTTGGAGAGACACAGAACAAGTACTCCAGCCTATCGCATTCCCTTATTTCCAACCATTCATTTTTTGCTAAATTATTATTATTATGAATTAATAGAGCATGGCTAGGGGTGGAAACAGGCCAGGCCTCACCCTTAACAGGCCAGGCCTGTGATGAGGCCTGTTGGCCTGAGCCTGGCCTGTGGCCTGTAAAAGGCCTTTTAATTGGCCTGAGCCTGGCCTGTGGCCTGTTAAGAGGCCTGGATTTTTTAATAAATTGTAAACATAAATAAATCCATTCAAAATTATAATAACTTCATCCAAATTATCCAAAATACAAACAAAATATGAAATAATCAAATTAACACAATTGTTCTTGTTACAATTATAACGAATCATACAACTACAAAGCATTAAATCTTCAACATAATTTCTTCTTCTTGTTCAAACACCTGAGAAGAAAAAATCAAATATATATTAGATCATAACAAAATTTAATAACTAATAAATATAAGAAATTGTATTATTTTTATAATTCAAGATTTGTACCTTTGGTTTCTTTTTCAAACCATACTTATTGCGAAGCCAATCCCCACCACAAATAAGTGCTTCAATTGATTGTTCATTCAATTTAGAACGATATTCATCAATAACTCTGCCACCAGCACTGAATGTGGACTCTGATGCCACTGTTGAAATTGGAATAGCTAAGACATCAGCTGCCATCTTAGACAAAATCTTATACTTTAGACTATTATTTTTCCACCACTCCAAGGCGCTGAATGAGTTAGAACTACCATCAGGAATGTAAACACCCTCCTCAAGGTAAGCTTCCAATTCTGATTTCATTGGGGGAATTGCTTGCTTTTCACGAACAATACTCATGATTTGGTCGAATCCAGTAACTATGGAAGAACCAGAAACATTGACAGGAGAGTTGTTGCTAGCATTAACAAGTTCATTACCCATAGTTGTCTCTCCCTTATGCATGCTAATATACTCATCATACATTGTTTTCATACTACTCACCACTTTATCCACATTCTCTGAAGCCACATAATCAGGTTTATAAATTAGAGGGAAACAATAATTAACAACATATAATTTGCACCTCGGATCTAGAACACTTGCAATAGCCATTAACATATTACATTCCCCCCAATATTTGTCAAACTTCTCTTTCATTGAGGATGCCATGTCTGTAATGAAGAAATCATCATCTTCTATGGCATTATCAATTACTTGTTTCACTCTCCAAACTTCAGGAAGGTACAAATTTGCAGTAGGATACTCACTACCTGAGATGACATGGGTTGCTAGATTGAACACTTCTAAAAGTTTACAAATCTTCTCAACCTTATTCCAATCCTCTTCTGATGGTGCATAGTTGTAATGTGGCTCTCTTTCTTTATAAGCAGGAAAGACAACCTTGAACTTCAAAGCAGTAGACAACATCTTATATGTAGAATTCCATCTTGTTGGACAATCAATGATGAGCTTCTTTTCCTTCAACCGTTTCTGCTCAACAACATCATAAAATGCTTTCAGCCTTGAATCACTATAGTTAATATATTTCACACTCTCACGGACATCATGTATGATGTCCCTAATTCTACCAAGGCCATCTTGCACCAACAAATTTAGTATGTGTGCACAACATCTAACATGAAACAAACTACCACCAAGAGGCAATGAACTACTAAGTGATAGGGTATCTTTAAGAGCCCTCAAACAAGAATCATTATAAGAAGCATTGTCAACTGAAACAGAAAATACTTTGTTTTCAATCCCCCAAGCCTTCAAACACTTGAAAATAGCATCTGCCACGTCAATTCCCCGTCTAGGAGCAGGAACTTTCACAAAACTCAAAACCCTCTTTTGCAGATTCCACCCCGCATCTATGAAATGACCAGTGATAACCATGTATTCAGCTACTTGGTGAGCTGATTTCCACATATCAGTGGTCAAACTAATCTTGCTCACACCTTGTAATAGAGCTTTTAATTGTTTCTTTTCTGCCTCATATATGGCCAAACAATCACTTCTTGCCGTTTTGCGAGAAATTTTTTGAAATTCAGAATTTGCATACTGAAAGCCCCACATCCAGACCTCATCCTCAACAATGTTAAAAGGATGCTCGTGTACCATAATTGCAGTAGCCATTATTTCCCTCATCTTTTCATTAGAATATCTCGCACCAGGTGCTATAAATGGATTAACACTCTGATTAGAAGGTTGGAATGGAATGGTGGGTTGCTTTTGTTGTGAAGAAGTGTGCAACTTCCTTTGCAAGCAAGATCCAACATGCCTCCAAAGATGGGAAGTGCTAGCTCCCTTGCCTGAGTATGCAAATAGTTGTTTGCAATACTTGCATCTACCTTTGAGCCCATTATCAGTTTCAACTTGATCCATTTCCTCCCAAATACCTGAAGTCTTTCGCCTCTTTTTCTGAATGATACAATCACCACCATCATTCTCATCATTAGTTTGTTGACTAGAATCTGTTGGTGTTTGTTGATTGACCTCAATTGCATTTGTATTAGGAGGAACTGAATTGGATGACATTGTTTCACTTCCAAGTGGAGTTGACATTAACTAGAACTCAATAACAATAAAAAATCAGAAAAATAAAGAGTATGTAAATTAATATACTGAATAAGAGGAACGAGCAAGAGCAAACACGTCCTCAGCAAGAGCAATGCAAATAAAGCTGATGAATTGACCATTATATTCAGCAAATCTGATATGAAACAGATTGATGAGCTACCTGAATTGACTATTATTACTAGAAAACTAATAATGACTCCAACCGATATATCAATCACAAATACCAGAAAACTAATAATGACTCCAGCCTATATATCAATCACAAACCTTGGATTAATTCATCAGATAAGAACACGAAGAAGAAGCAAACACGTCCTCAGGCTAAGCAAACACGAAGAAGAAGCAGTCTACAGATCGATGCAAATATTTTTATTCTAGTGGTTCCCCTTTCTCCCAGGATAAGGACATTCATATCACGAATTATAATTTCAGAAGCAAACACAATCAATGCATTAAATTTGTGAACCAAAGAGAAAACTTACAACTTACTTGTTCTGCCAATGTTAACTCGGACTGCAACTTCTGAATGTAAGTGAGAGGCTGAGAGCTTTGGGAGACAAATTTGCAAACAAACAAGGCTAAATCACTCGGGTCTTTGCACGGCGTTCGGCAGATCAGAAGTTTGAACCATAAAAGAATCAATCAGGCTACAACACTCGGTATTCTCAATCCAGAAATAAAAGAATCAATAGGCAGCGCTTGACTAGATAATACATATATATATGTGATGGAATCGAAAATGCAGAGGCAGCAGATTTATATCTATGATGGAATCAAAAACGCAGCGGTCAACCGAAGAACAAAATGGAAGAAGAAGGGAGGAAGGGAAGCGTGTGCGATTAGCTAGTGGGTACCTGAATGTGCCGCTATCAGCCCGTGCGCCGCCGTCGACTAGCTTCTGAGTTCTGCCGTTTGCTATTTTCTGTTGCCGAGCGCCGACCAGAGAGTAGAGAAGCCTGGAACTTCCACTGTACGCTGTTTGGACTGGAATCTGGAAGGATTAAGCGTAGTCTGTAGAGCCGAAAATGAAATGGGACCGTCCAAACTCCAAAGCCGAAGAACTGAAGATTGAAGAAGAGACGGGCGAGTGGCGACGGCAGCGTGAGCGGGGAGATCGGGAGAGTAGGAGTGACCGAGTGACTTAGGGTAAATTTCTCACCCCCTATGAAATTACAATTTTAACCCTAAAAAAAAAAAAACAGGCACAGGCCGGCCTAACAGGCCTAAAAGGCTGATTATCAGGCCTGAGCCTAGCCTGATAAGATAAACAGGCCATTTCACAGGCCTGAGCCTGTTCTGATAGTTAAATAGGCCAGGCCAGGCCAGGCCATTTACAGGCCAGGCCACAGGCCCCTGACAGGCCGCCTGGCCTATTCCCACCCCTAAGCATGGCATAGGCAAGTAGTTATCCTTGTCAAATCATTACACCTGCTTATAATCAACCTTTTGACGTCTCCTGGAAGTATCGCTACTCTATTTACCCAATCAATACCATATAAAACAACCCCTTTTAAGTGGTAGACTCTTTCAATTGAGAAAGCGGCATAATGTAACGAGGCTAAACTTAGATAATAACCTTTGAGTCTATGATATTTGTTTAGGAAGCTTTTAACAAAGGTATTAAACTCTTCAATATCACAAAAATTGACTGATATAACTTCCAACTTTCTCAAACCTTGTAGATCTTGTCTACCCACATCCATCAATGCTAGGATGCAGTTCATCAACAGAATTTGTAGATTGCTCATTTTGGATATTGCCGATGATGACATTTTCAATTGATTTGTACCATGTAGATTCAACAATCGAAGATTGACCAACAACTCCAGGTCACAAGGTGCTTCAATGATGGTAGTCTATGAAAGGTCCAACTCTATTAAACGCTGCAGTTTTGCTAATGAAGGGATGTAATTTAATTTTCTACCTCGTGAGAGTAATAATGCAATGAGACATTTCCAAGTTAGATATAGATTCGAGCAAATGCTCAATGCTAGTCTGAGATAAATCAAGTATTTTAAGAGCAAGCATGTTAATGAAAAAATCATCTAGAATCCATTTGAGATAAGAATTAGTGTAAAGATATGTAAATATATTGTAATTAATATAGGATCAAATCAGATATGATAGGATAGGATATTATCCTCTAATAATAAGCCATTAATGACCGAGGCTCCTCTCTTGTGTATATATTCCCCCTTTCTGATCATGAATATACAAGAAATATATTTCACATTATTTTTCTCTTTGATATGGTATTAAAGCAAGCATTTTAGGGTTATTTTCTTCTCTGGTTTGAACTCTGGTGCGCTGTACGTTAGTGGTTCTGTGTCAGTCTTTGTGCCTACCGTTAGGGCATCCGTTCCTGTCATCGAGTAGGAGCACACGCTGGTCAAGGGGAGTCATAAGGTCTAAACCAGACAAACCCCAGAGTCTCGTCACCGTCCTACTAGCGCATGAGATCTACGCACCGTCACCAGTGATGGTTTGTTCATGCGCCGATCGTTTTCCGGCTACTTTCCAACGTTGAAGCCCTTCCTTGGCTTCGTCTTCTCTTTTCCGGATCATCTCTGGTGCGTTTTTGATCTGGGTCTTCCTCCTTGCTTTGATTCAGATTTGTTTTTATTTCTGTGAGGCAACGTTACTGTGCGTTCAGTTCCAGTCTCCATACTATTGTCTTTGGTTTGCCTAAACTGACATTGGGTATTACTGGTTAGTCCTTAGTGTGACCATTTGTGGCTATTCATTCTTTTTTATCACTGTTAAAATTATTCTTTATCTTTTCTGTTAATCTCTCATGGGTGATAATAAGTCTGCAATTACTTCTGAAGTAGTTCTACTAGTCGTTAAGATTAATGAGCATAAATTAAACTGGACAAATTATCTGGATGGGAGTAAGACCATCCGTATTTACTTGCAAAGCATTGAGAAGGAGGATCATTTAACTGTCGATTCCCCTAATAACTGATTCTCATCAGTCATGGTTAAGAGACGATGCACGGCTCTTCTTACAAATCTGTAACTCTATTGACAGTGAGATTATTCCTTCTATTACTCATTATGAATTTGTCAAAGAACTGATGAATTATTTAGAATTTTTATACTCAGGCAAGGGTAATATTTCTCGTGTTTATGAGGTTTGCAAAGCTTTTTATCATGCAGAGAAGCAGGATCACCTTCTTAAGACCTACTTCATGGATTTTAAATGAATGTATGAAGAATTGAATGTTCTCATGCCTCTTACTACTGATCTGAAGGTCCAACAGGCCCAATGAGAGCACATGCCCATCATGAGTTTTCTCACTGGTCTTCCGCCTGAATATGAAACTGTTCGCTCTCAAATTCTATCTGGTTCTGAGATTCCTACCCTTCAAGAGGTGTTCTCTCGTGTGATGAGGACTGAGAATCTTTCATCACTAGTTACTAATGCTACTGTCAGTGCTCTAATTAGTGGAGGCCCAAATGATAGTGGTAGGACGACTAACCATGGCAGCTCCAAGCAAGGGGAAACTACTCCAGATTCAAGTGGGGTGGTATGTTACTACTATAAGGAATCGGGCCATACAAAGCGTACTTGTTGTAAGCTACAAAATAAACAACAAAGTAATAACTTTGCTGCACATGTGGCAAAGCTAGCTGATGATAAGGTCACAATCTCTGCTACTGAATATGCTCAATTAAAATCTCTCACACCACCCGTGAGTGCTCCTGCTGCTACAGGTAATCAGGCTACTGCTCTTGTCTCTTTTTCCTCTAAATGGATCATAGATTCTTGTGCTACTGACCACATGACAGGTAACCGCCATCTCTTCTCCACCTATAATTCTTATGCCAATCCTTCAACTATCACTATTGCCAATGGCTCCCATTCCCAGGTCCTCGGATCAGGCACTGTTAAACCTACCCCCTCCATTCATTTGTCATCTGTGCTAGATGTATCTGATCTTGCATTTAATCTGCTTTCCCCTAGTAAACTTACTCGTCAATTAAATGTTGGGTCTCACTCTTTCCAGATCATTGCTTAATATAGGATCTTTTGACGAAGAAGATTATTGGTAAGGGCTATGAATCTGGTGGACATTATTTTCTTGACGAGCAAGGGTCTCGTGTCGTGGCTTGTGCCGATGGCCTCACTCCTTTTAAAGCACATTGTTGTTTGGGTCATTTGTCTTTGTCTTCTTTAAAAAGGGTTTATCCTCAATTTCAACATTTGTCATCTTTAGATTGTGAGTCGTGTCAGTTTGCCAAAAATCATCGTCTTCCTTTAGTTTCTCGAGTCAATAAATGGGGCTTCATCCCCTTTTGAGCTAGTTCATTCTAATATTTGGGGTCTGTGTCCTGTTGAGTCAACAGTGGGTTTTAATATTTGTTACATTTGTTGATGACTATTTCCGTACAACTTGGTTATATTTAATGAAAAGTCATTCTGAATTATTCTCTCATTTTTGTGCCTTTTTTTACGGAAATTAAAACTCAATTTCATACTTCCATTCGCACTTTACATAGTGATAATACTGAAGAATATTTTTCTAGCACGTATCAATCCTATATGCTTCAAAATGGTGTCCTTCATCAATCTTCTTGTGTTAATACACCAACTCAAAATGGTGTTGCAGAATGTAAAAATCGCCACTTGCTAGGGGTGACACGAGCACTTCTGTTTCAAATGAAGGTTCCCAAAACTTTCTGGGTTGATGCTATCTCCACTGCTTGCTTCTTCATTAACCGCATGCCCTCTTCGGTTCTTGATGGTAACATTCCCTATACTACTCTTTTCCCTTCAAAACCTTTGTTTCCTATTGATCATAGGATCTTCGGCTATGTTTGCTTTGTCCGGGATGTACGACCATCTGTCTCCAAATTAGATTCGAAGTCCCTTAAGTATGTCTTTCTTGGCTACTCTCAGGTTCAAAAGGGCTATCGGTGTTTCTCTCCTACTCTTAATCGTTATCTCATTTCTACAGATGTCACCTTTTAGGAATCGATTCCATACTTTTTTCCGTCCATTTCACCTGCCCCTACCCCATCTGTGGAAAAGAATGACCTTCTAGTGTACCCTGCTCTCCCGCTACCCACTCCACCACCTCTAGCTCCTGCTCCGACTTTGGCTCCTGTGCCACCATCCCTGCCTCGTGTCTACACAAGACATTCCAAGGAGATCAATGTCACCATCCCAGATTTTGGCCCTCTAGTGTCTGTTTTATTATCGGATCCTGTGTTGAGCATCTCTCATCTTGAGCCTATACCTCTCTCCAACTTCAAGACACCTCTTGTTCCTAATCCAAATCCTTCACTTGACTTGCCCATTGCTCTTTGTAAAGGTAAACGCACTTGCACCCATCCTATTTCCTCATTTGTTTCTTATAACCACCTTTCCCCTGCCTCTTATGCCTTTGTCTCTTGTTTAGATTTTATTTCTATACCTAAGACCCTTCATGAAGCTTTAACCAACCTGGGTTGGTGTCCTGCTGTGGAAGAGGAGATGGCGTCCCTTAACCGGACTGGCACTTGGACCTTAGTGGATCTACTGGCAGGAAAGAAGGCTATTGGCTGTAAGTGGGTCTTAACCCCTAAAACTCGAGCTGATGGTACCCTTGACTGCCTTAAAGCTTGCTTGGTTGCTAAAGGCTATACTTAGACCTATGGTGTTGATTCCTCTGAAACTTTCTCCCCTATTACGAAACTTTCCTCTGTTCATCTTTTCATCTCTATGGCGGCAACCTATGGCTAGGATCTCTATCAATTGGATATAAAGAATGCCTTTTTATATGGTTATCTTCTTAAAGAAGTCTATATGGAGCAACCACCAGGCTTTGTTGCTCAGGGGGGTGTGGAAAAGTATGTTGCCTCAAGAGATCCTTATATGGCCTGAAGCAAAGTCCCCGTGCATGTTTTGACAGGTTCAGTACTGTTGTGCAGAAATTTCGCATGTGTCAAAGTAAGTGTGATTACTCTGTGTTCTATAGAGCACAGGCACTGGCATGATTCTATTGGTTGTATATGTAGATGATATTGTGATTACAGGGAGCAATATGTCGAGGATCTCTTCACTTAAGTCCTTTCTTAATTCTCATTTTCAAACAAAAGATCTGGGCCCGTTAAAGTACTTTCTCGGAATTGAGGTCTTAAAAAGTAAGAAAGGAATCTTATTGACTCAAAGGAAGTATGCTTCTAATCTATTGAAGGAAACTGGAAAGTTAGGGCTGCGCCAAACAATTTTCCTATGATTTATAATCCACTCCTTGATGCCGATGGAAGCATACAATTTGAGAATCCTGTTGATGCTGCTAAGAGCAAGCTGTTTGAGAACCCGTAGAGGTATCGAACATTGATTGGAAAATTGAATTATCTTACTGTGACCCATCCTTATATCACCTATCCAGTCAGTGTACTTAGCCAGTTTATGGTCTCACCTACTATTAGATAGTGGGAAGCTCTAGAGCATGTGCTTCATTACTTGAAGGGGTCTCCAGCTCGTGGGATATTATACAGAAATCATGGTCATACAGATATTGAGTGCTTTTCTGATGCTAATCATGGTGGTTGAAAGGCCACAAGAAGATCTACTATATGATATTATGTCTTTGAGGGAAGAAATTTGGTGTCCTAGAGGAGCAAGAAGCAGAATGTGGTGTCACGATCAAGTGCAAAGGCAGAATATAGAGCTATGGCACAATCTGTGTGCAAGATCGTCTGGATATATCAATTATTGAAGGAGATTGGTCTTAAAACCTCATTACCAGCAAAATTGTGGTGCAACAATAAAGCAGCTTTACATATAGCTTCTAATTCAATGTTTCATGAACGCACAAAACACATTGAGATTAATTGTCATTTTGTTCGAGATAAGATCAAGGAAAACTTAATCTCAACAGGACACGTGAGGTCTAGTGATCAATTGGGTGATCTCCTTACTAAAGCTTTGAATGGGGTTCAGGTTGACTATCTTTGTAACAAGTAGGGCATGATTGACATCTATGCTCCACCTTGAGAGAGAGTGTAAAGATATGTAAATATATTGTAATTAATATAGGATCAAATCAGATATGATAGAATAGGATATTATCCTCTAATAATGAGCCACTAATGACCGAGGCTCCTCTCTTGTGTATATATTCCCCCTTTCTAATCATGAATATACAAGAAATATATTTCACATTATTTTTCTCCTTGATAATTAGAATCTAAAAGCAATGCAGAAAGGTTAGAGCACTTGGGAGTTGTGTCATCTAAAATATCCAGTACATCACTTTTACTTAGAAAAATAGAATGCAAATTTTCATTCCATTTTCCATTCTCTGACAATCCTATTAAATTCATACCATGTTTTGTCATGATTTGTTCAGTCTTCTTTGCAATATTAATAGCCATAGCCTAAAGTAAAGCGTGAACTCTCCATGTCCCGTACTTTTTCACCAACAAACTGCTATTTTTTAATTTATGGCACATGGTGTAACATTCATTATATCGTATCTCAATGCTCTTTGCCCCATTTGTCCGTTCCCTATAGAAAAATCTTTTCATAAAAGGCTTAATAACACTATCCAATACAGTCCCCTTAACGCTCAATGCACAGTACAAAAAAATCCTTTGCAATTTATCGTTTAAGAAATAATAACTAGATTCCAATACCTGGAATACCCTCTCATCCATATGATATTGCCCGTCACCCATGTTTTGAAGGCATTCCAACAAATGATCCCATTCTCTTATGTGCTCTTTTCCCTTCATGCTTCTTGCTATCATAACAATAGCAAGGGGCAAACCCTCACATTGTTCTGCCGCTGCCCTTGCTTTAAGCTCCACCCCAGTCGGTTGTATTTGATCCACTCCAAGAGTCTTTTTAAACAAATCAAAACCATCTTCTTTACCCGGAGGTTTTACTTCTATTATGTTCTTCCTGCAATTCATACTTTGGCACGCTTCTCATAATCGAGTTGTCAAAATCAATTTAATCCCATTATTTGAAACTGGAAATCCAATCTCTTCTAAATAGATAGGATTCCAAACATCATCTAAAATAAGGACACATCTAATTATGTGTTTGAATGTATGTAATAATTTTCCCGATATCTTTCTAACATCACACTCATCAGATATGTCTAAATTAATTGATCTTGCAATGGCCTTTTGCAACTTAGAAATGCTATCATCATATTGTGACACGTTAACCCAAATAATATGCTCGAAAGTCATCACCAGCTTCTTCTAAAAGTTTGTTATGCACATGAGTTGCTAAAGCTGTTTTCCCTGCTCCGCCCATTCCCCACATCCCAATGACTAACACCTCATCTTCTGTTATCCATTTCCATATTTGTTTAGTATACCTTTGAAACTCTTCTCCCACTAAATCAATTGGCGGCAACAAATAACCTCTAGAGCATTCTAGCAAAGAGAATAAGAACAATCTATTAACACGAGTTCACAAAAGGAATTATAGAATTCAAATGCCGGGAGTAAGAAGAATAAAATAGAAATAAATTTAATATATTGCATTTAGATATCCTTTACCATGTCTTAAAAACAAATTAATAATCATCAAGCATGATGTGATGATAGCGGTTACTTCAGGAGAAATTACAAAAAAATGTATAAATAATTTTTTACAAATCACTTCTCAAAAAAGGTATATATAGTTTAAGTTGAAGCATACACCTGTTTTCAAACGAACATTTTTTCTCTTCACTATATTATCAGAATCATCCAATTCCATGTATGCCCCTCTTCGTCCAACATCTTCAACGCCCTTTCTTTTACTTCCACATAAATCTAAATCTTCTTCACTTTGGGCTTTTGCATAACTTCTTGCAGCTTTATCATATAGTTTTTCTTTTTCATCATTCAGGTTACTCTTGAGCAACTTTAAAGTCAAATCCAACCTCTCTTATCACTGTCAAACTGAAATTTGTCCATATGTATTATTTATATGATAGAGTGTTCATAGATTCGTGTGCATGTGTGTGTATAAGAGCATTTAGCAAAACTAATTTGCAAGTGACCATACCTGAAATAAGGGATTTTGCATCACATAATGATCTGATTGTTGCATATAATTAATAACAAATATACCACAATCATGTCTACATATTGAAAAAAAATATGACATGGTCAATATGCATACTTGTTTTAATAAATACTATAATTAATGACAAATCATAAACTCCCCCATTAGGCTGTAATAAGATATTGCTCGCCATTCTTCTATCAAATTTCGTGAACATAACGTTTTCAAAGAGATTATCCATGGCAAGCAGCTACACAAAAAAGATACATTCTAAGGAATTAAAAGATCAAACTCTCTGACTAGAGAAGATTCTTTTAACTTTACTAGATTGTCCTCTCCTGGGGAAAAAGTTGCACGAAGTACAATAATCCAAAATTGGAAATTAACAACTTGTGTGGGGAAAGTTTGAAAAGGCATCGTAAGTTTGAAACTTCCATGTTTTCTTGGGGGGCTCTGAGCTCCCACACTTCATTCTGAAGAGGCCAGGGGGAGTTGGACAAAGAACTCACAGGGACGAAAATTAACAACGAACAAATTTTGTGGCTAATTCTATCATTAAAAATTTTATATAAAAAGTTAGTGACAGAATTATTTTTTAAATTTTTTAGAAAAAAATTCCATTACTGGAAATTTACCAACATAATTTCTGACCGATCAACAATGAAATTTAACAAGGAAATAAAATTTCGTGGCTAATTTGTCACTAAATTTAGATGATTTTTCATAACTAATTTTGTAGATAATGAGCTCTTATTTTAGTCGTAAAGGGTGACTTGAGCAAGGCTTTAAAATATAAATAAAAATACAACATAGTAAATTTTCTAATATTTTAAAATTCTAATTTAATCATTACGACTACTACTTAGAATTTTCTAAGTTCAAGTGGCTTTTTGGAGTTTTGAAAATTCAGCTATCATTTTTTGGGAAAATTTTCCAATTTTTAAGCTCAACTAATCTTTAATTTTACTATAAAATGCTGGAAAAGTTAAATATAAAATATATTAATATACAGTAATTAATATTTGAAACTAAGACTAGAAATTAATTTTTAGAAGTTAAGTAGCAAGTCTTTAGAGTAGTTTCGGAAATTAGATCAATGGTTTTAGAGTAATTCTACCAATAAATATGGGTTAAAATGCAAATTCATTCTGAAAATTTTCGCTCAGGAACGCTGGGTATCCAAAATTTTTTTGGGAGCAAATTGGCTCTAAAATTTTAGAATCATAGCAATATTGCCCTATATCGTTAAAAATATTAATAGTTAGTATCACTATTTTAACGGTCAATGTTAGTCTTTTGCTGGTAGGAGGTAATATTGTTACGATTTTAAATTTTCATAGAAAATTTGCTCACAAAAAGACTTCTAGATACCCAGAGTTTCTGAGTAAAAACTTCTAGAGATAATTTTATACCTTAATCCTAATAAGTATTTATGTTTATGATCCCTTATACTTTACAAGTTTTGGATCAGATTTATTCTATTGTAATTATCAGTAAGTTGAGGAATATAACATGTAACTTTGGGGTGGGGGGGGACAAGTAACTCTTAAAGTTCTTATACATAAATATAAACTATATGCAATGTTACTGTTATTCATTACTTCTCTAATCCTATTTGCAAAGCAGAAAGAGAATGTTTTTCTTGATTTGGTTTATAAGTCGTTTCATTAAATTTTAGTATGAATGTACTATTTTTTCTTAATTTATTATAGTATAGATAGTTATTTGTTTTTCAAGATGTATATAAAGAGTTGAAATTTGTTATATTATCATAGAGAGTTAATGTATTTTAATTTGTTTTCTTGGTTTATATGAAATATGTTGAAAATACCTTATAAATAGGTATTAAATTGATATTTAGTCTTTTAAACAGTATAATGGGAATTTAAATTAACTTTTATTTTTTTTAGTCCTCATTGGTTTGACTCCTGAATTAACTTCGGTTTAACCCACCACCTCGACTGGTTATGAGGTTGGTCCGTGGTTTTCGATAAATAGATATTTCACATATTTACCCAACGTTTATCAGAATATGCTTACCATTCATAATTTTATTTTATCTTTAACAACCTGATTTTTCCAATTACGTAACAATGTTAGTAGCACATTCAATCCATCGTTAATTAGACAACAAATATATACTAAAATCAATGTGAAGGAATTTAAGAAAGATTACGCAACGAAGAAAGACAAAAAAGGCAAGATAGTTCATTCAAGCAATGCAATTGTAAAATTAATGAAATGCAATTTCGAGTAAATAATTTGAAACCAAAAGAAAAAAAGAACAAGTGAGAAATGGTATAAAGAAAGACTTAAAAAGTCTTCAAAGTGGTATTCAAAATTTTAGAAATGTGATTAACACACAATACCGAGCAAAATATGAGATTTACACACTTCTCTTAAAATAAAATTTATCATACATTTTAGTCTAATTTTAAATTTTTTAAACAAAACATTCTAAATTTAATTAAATTGTATTTTAATACTTTTACAAAAGTGAGGGTTTTTATTTTTCAGTTCTTTTGTTGTTCTTTGAAAAAAGTAAATTTCTTTCTCACATGTCCTCCCTGAATTTCATGTTAAAATTTTTAATATTGAATAGCTTCACATTGTCTAAGATCAATTTACTTGGGCAACATTCTACCTAATTAAACTGCAAACTTAATTTTATATTAAGAACAGTATAGTTTTTGAATTGGTAGATGTACTTGCTTGCGCTAATTATCTCCGCAAACCCAGTTGTAATACTATTTTTATTTTAAATGGAAGAAGTAGATAGTTAATTTACAGATATAAAAAAATTAGTTTAATTAATTATTTGTCAAAATATGAGTTGGTTTTCTCAGGGTCTGTTTGGCTCAATGAGAGGGAGGGGAGGGGAGAGATTTTAATAGAGGGAAAATGAGAGGAGAGTGGAAGGGTTTTAATATTCTTTATTTGGATTTATAAAAAAAGAAGAGAGGGGAGGAGTTTTAATATTACCTTATTTGGTTTATGATGGTAGGGAAGGAAAAAATATTTTGACATAGAAAATTTTGTCCTTATTTTATTTAAGATATGGGTATAATGGTCATAACATGACAAAATATGGGCATAATAGTCATAACATGGCAAAATATTGTCTTTTTTCTCCAAATCCTTCTAATTTTGGAGGGAAGGTTGAGGAGAGGAAGAAAGGAAAAATTTTTTAAAATTTTTCCTCTCCTCCTAAAATTTGTGTATTGCCAAACAAAAAAAAATGATTAAAATCCTTCCCTTCTCTCCCCTCCCCTTCCCTCCAAATTCTTCATACCAAATGCACCCTTAGAACACTCTTTTTAACTATGTAAATATTTTCTTGATGAAAAACCTCCCTAACATGTGCAATTAATAAAAAAAAATTTGAGAAAAAATTATAAAGTTCAAAGAGAAAGTGGAGTGATGCCTTATATTTAAAATCAAATTAAAATTCCTCTTTTTGTTTTGAAATTAAAGGGATACACACTAAAGACTTGATGTTATAAAGGGGATAAAACATGCAATCTCCCCACTCACGTCATTATAGACAACAATATAATTGAGGAAACGCTCTACCTAGCTCTTATATTTAAAATTAAAAAAAAATATGTTTGTTTGAATACGAAATGGTTAACCTAAACTTGAGTTTTGGAAATGGAAACAAGAAGTTGTTTTCGGGAATCTTTTTCAAAATTTGCCAAACCAAAAAGTCAAAAAATGAAATTGGGAAAATGATAGCCAAGCACGAGAAACTTATCCTAATGGCAGCAACATTGCCAGTGACAACGAATGTGGTGACTGGTGTGTGTGTGTTTCTCGATCAGGATATCATCGAATATTAATAAGGGAGGCTGATCGAGAAAAGACAGCTTTCCGGACACATCTCGGATTGTATGAATGGCTTGTAATGCCGTTTGGACTCATGAACGCACCGGCAACATTCCATGCTCTGATGAATACAATCTCCCAACCTTTCCTTCATCACTTTGTGTTGATTTTTTTTGATGACATATTGGTGTATAGTCCTACATGGGAATTACACTTAATTCATTTAGAAAAGGTGCTTGAGACTCTATTGCAGCATCAGTTGTTTGCTAAAAATGAAGTGTACCTTCGATCAATGGCGTGTTGAGTATCTCGGGCACATTGTAACCGGGAAGGGAGTGGGGATGGATCCGGCTAAGTTGAAGGCGATCCAGGATTGGCCAGTACCCGAGAACGTCAGTCAACTTAAGGGGTTTTTGGGCCTCAGTGGGTACTACCTTAGATTCATTCAGCGTTTTGCTCAGCGAGCTGGCCCACTAACACGTCTATTATGTAAGGATGGGTTTAGGTGGTCTTCATAGGCCCAAACTGCATTTGATGGACTCAAGGTAGCCTTGACTCAAGCTTCAGTGTTAGCCTTCCCTGATTTCTCCAAGCCCTTTGTGTTAGAAACAGATGCATCGGGCGCTGGAGTGGGTGTTGTATTAAGTCAACAAGACCACTTGATTGCATTTTTCTCCAAGAAGCTCTCTCCTAGGATGCAAGCTCAATCCGTTTATGTTCGTGAACTTTATGCTATCACGGAAGCCGTTGCTAAGTTTCACCATTATTTACTGGGTTATCCTTTTGTCATCTACACTGATCATGCTAGCTTGTGGCATCTTAATAATCAAATAATTCAGACGCCAGAGTAAGAGACCTGCCTCCCAAAGCTTTTGGGATATCAGTTTACTATTGAGTATAAAGCCGGGAAGCATAACCAAGCTGCAGATGCCCTGTCCTGCAGCTGCTATATGGCACTATCAACTATGACTGACCCCTTCATCAATAGGTTCTATACTGAAGTTCCTTTGTCTGCAGAAATTGCGACACTAAAGGAAAAAGTGGAACAGGGGTTGATTACCAAACCATAATACATGGTCAAACAGGCTGATCTCTTTTGGAATTAGCGATTAGTCATTCCCATGGATAAACCGAACTTGATCCCTTTAATACTTACTAAGCTGTATTCATCCGTTATAGGTGGTCATGCGGGGTTTATGAGGACTTTTTACAAAGTTGCTTGACTGTTTTTTTTGGAGGAATATGCGTGCGGATATTCGAGATTTTATTCGGCGATGTTCAGTATGTCAACAAGCTAAAATCTCGAACCTCCATCCAGCAGGACTACTCAGTCCATTGCCAATTCCGAACTGCATCTGGGAAGATATTGCTATGGATTTTATTGTCAGGTTGCCAAAGATTAAGAATTGTACTGTTATTCTGGTAGTCGTGGATCGTCTATCTAAAATATGGACATTTCATAGGCCTTCCCGGTAATTTCTCCAGCGCCCATGTTGCAGAGGCCTTCGTGCAGCATGTAGTCAAACATCATGGCATCCCAAGGACGATAGTTTCGGATAGGGATAAAGTCTTCATGAGCGCTTTTTGTCGGAAACTTATGAGATTACAGGAGACCCAGTTAAATTTCAGTTCGGCATATCATCCTTAAACGGACAGTCAATCTGAGGCCCTCAACAAGTGTGTGGAAATGTATCTACACTGCTTGGTCTATAACTACTCGAGAAAATCGCTTGCATATCTTCCATGGGCAGAGCTGTGGTACAACACCTCATTCCATCACTCAACCAACATGACTCCTTTTAAGATTGTATACGGTAGGGAACCACCACCCCTGATCCGACACTCTTCTCTCAAAGATACACCCTTTGATGTTCACCATGCACTAGAGCAACGAGATGAATTGCTAGCTCAGCTGAAGATCAACATCCTTCGAGCTCAAGAATGAATGAAGCGTTATGCAGATGCTAAACGACGGGAAGTGGAATTCTAGGTTGATAACTGGGTATTGGTGAAGCTCCAACCGTATTGTCAACATTCGGTTGCTCTTCGTCGATTTCAAAAGTTAGCGTTGGTGTATTTTGGCCCGTTTGAGTCGTTGAAAGGGTTGGCAGTGTTGCTTACCGTTTGGCATTACTAGACCATGCCAAGATTTACCCTGTCTTTCATGTCTCTGTTCTCAAGAAGTTCCACGGGGAGGGTGATCCGACATCATACTTACCTCTTCCGCTATGTACTACTCCAGAAGGTCCCATTTCCCGACCTCTCACGATTCTGGACAATCGAATAATCCGACGAGGTCATAACGCTGTATGTCAATTTCTAGTACAATGGGATGGGTCTCTTGACACGTCGTGGGAAGACGATGAAACTCTTCGATCACTGTACCCTAACATGGACCTTGAGGACAAGGTCTCATTTAATGGGGGAGGTATTGTAATGGATGCCGTTGATATGGGCTCAGATGGGGGTGATCCAAATACAAGTGGGCAGCCCATTATATTGAGGAAGAGCCGAAGAGCCCGAAGAAAGACTTGGAAGCTTAGGGAATTGGACAATGAGGAAGATATTATATAACAGCCTAGGTTGTTAGAAGTGGGGGCGTGCATGTATTCAGTTATTTTCTTTTCTGACAGATTCTCTGTGTCTCTCTCTTTCCCCCTTCGTCCCCACTGTAACTCTCATTCTGCATTTTCTATTGTGTCTGTGTAGCGACTGTGTTCATACTCTGAATTACCACAATAGTGATTTCATCGGTTATAAATATATATATATATATATATATATTCAGAGTTGCATTCATAGTGATTGTGTATTATTGAGCTAACGTGACATTAACCCACCGCCTCGACTGGTATTGAGGTTGGTTCGTGGTTTTCAGTAAATAGATATTTCACATCTTTACCCAGCGTTTACCAGAATATGCTTACAATTCATAATTTTATTTTATCTTTAACAACCTGATTTTTCCAATTACGTAACAATGTTAGTAGCACATTCAATCCACCATTAATTAGACAACAAATATATACTTAAATCAATGTGAAGGAATTTAAGAAAGATTACGAAACGAAGAAAGACCAAAAAGGCAAGATAGTTCATTCAAGCAATTCAATTATAAAATTAATTAAATGCAATTTTGAGTAACTAATTTGAAACAAAAACAAAAAAAGAACAAGTGAGAAATGGTATAAATTTTAAGTCTTTCTTTACCAAAAGTGGTATTCAAAATTTTAGAAATGTGACTAATACACAATACCGAGCAAAATATGAGATTTACACACTTCTCTCAAAATAAAATTTATCATACATTTTAGTCTAATTTTAAATTTTTTAAACAAAACATTCTAAATTTAATTAAATTGTATTTTAATACTTTTACAAAAGTGAGGGTTTTTATTTTTCAGTTCTTTTGTTGTTCTTTGAAAAAATTAAATGTCTTTCTCACATGTCCTCCTTGAATTTCATGTTAAAATTTTTAATATTGAATAGCTTCATATTGTCTAAGATCAATTTACTTGGGCAACATTCTACCTAATTAAACTGCAAACTTAATTTTATATTAAGAACAGTATTTTTTTTTTGAATTGGTAGATGTACTTGCTTGCGCTAATTATCTCCACAAACCCAGTTGTAATACTATTTTTATTTTAAATGGAAGAAGTAGATAGTTAATTTACAAATATAAAAAAATTAGTTTAATTAGTTATTTGTAAAATATGAGTTGTTTTCTCAGGGTCTGTTTGGCTCAATGAGAAGAAGGGGAGGGGAGGGATTTTAATAGAGGGAAAAGGAGAAGAGAGTGAAAGGATTTTAACATTATCTTGTTTGGATTTATAAAAAAAGAGGGGAAGGTAGGAGTTTTAATATTATCTTCTTTGGTTTATGAGGGTAAGGGAGGAAAAAATATTTTGAGATAGACAATTTTGCCCTTATTTTATTTAAGATGTGGGTATAATGGTCACAACATGACAAAATATGAGCATAATAGCCATAGCATGGCAAAATATTGTCTTTTTCCTTCAAATCTTTCTAATTTTGGAGGGGAGGTTGAGGAGAGGAAGGGAGGAAAATTTTTTCCTCTCCTCCTAAAATTTGTGTGTTGCCAAACAAAAGAAAATGATTAAAATCTTCCCCTCCCCTCCCCTCGTACCAAATGCACCCTTAGAACACTCTTTTTAACTATATAAATATTTTCTTGATGAAAAACCTCCCTAACATGTGCAATTAATAAAAAAATTTGAGAAAAAATTATAAAGTTCAAAGAGAAAGTGGAGTGATGCCTTATATTTAAAATCAAATTAAAATTCCTTTTTTTGTTTTGAAATTAAAGGGATACACACTAAAGACTTGATGTTATAAAGGGGATAAAACATGCAATCACCCCACTCACGTCATTATAGACAACAATATAATTGAGGAAAACCTCTACCTAGCTCTTATATTTAAAATTAAAAAAAAATATGTTTGTTTGAATACGAAATGGTTAACCTAAACTTGAGTTTTGGAAATGGAAACAAGAAGTTGTTTTCGGGAATCTTTTTTCAAAATTTGCCAAACCAAAAAGTCAAAAAATGAAATTGGGAAAATGATAGCCAAGCACGAGAAACTTATCCTAATGGCAGCAACATTGCCAGTGACAGCGAATGTGGTGACTGGTGTGTGTGTGTGTGTTTCTCGTGATCCTGAATCAGAAGCAAAGACAGGTGACTATTGATTCCCGGGCTTGTTTGGAATGGTAATAGGATTCTGTAAAAATAACTTTCCAATCTTATACTACCTCCGGTTCTTAATATAAAAATTAGTTTAACATTCAATTTGGTATTAAATATAAAACTCATATTTATTTATTTTTTTTCAAAATAATTGTTGTAGTAGTTGTATATGTTAAAAGTTTCATCAGATTGTAATTCTAACTATTATACATTATTAGTAAGCGTATTTTAGGAAAATATATGTTTATTATAAATAACTAATTTAACAAAAAATTTAATATATTTAAATTAGTTAATAGCTTTTATATTAAAGATCAGATGTAGTATATAAGATATAAATAATCAAATACATAGATAAAAATGTTTGATCAGGCAGTGAAATAACATGCCTACCCGAAAACCTTACGTTATATATAACACTCGAGGAAGTAATAGGTAGAAATTAATACTTCGATGGCAAACAGGTGGAGGTTAAGGGCAATTTTATTAAATTGTTTTTTAGAACAAGCTTCGGAAAAAAAAAACAAATTGTTCAGAAAATAAATTTTAAAAAATCACATTTAAAAAAATATAAAAAATTACACTTTGACATGTGGTAGTTGTCACTAGTAGTAATAGATAGCAGATAGTAAATGAGAAAAAAAAGAAATATTTTTTAATTTTTCAAAATAAAAAAATAAACAAAAATAAAAAAAAACATGCAAACGTTTTTTGGTTTTATAGTTTTTAAAAACATATTACTGTTTTTTACTTTTTAAAATAATCAAATAAAAACAAATTACCAAACAAGTTTTTTCATTTTTAAAAATAAAAATTTGTTTCCAAGACAAAAACCAAACAAGTCATACTTGCTTGGTTTCAAATATAGGAGTTAAAGAACTAGTGTGCTGACGTGGAATCTCTTCATTTCCCTTATGAGTTATGATTCATTTCTTGCAAAGACTAAGGCAACGGGTTAGCTAGTTTAATTGTTTGTAAAGGGAAAAAAATGTATGTCGGTTTTTCAAAAAATGTCCTTTAATAATTTATATTGAAATTACTCTTATTAATGAAAATTTGTTTCGATATGTACGATCGGTAAAATAATAATAAATTTAAAAGACAAAATAAATTGATATCATATTTGGATTAAATAAACTTCCAACTTATATTTTTCTTACTTGAGGGAGTATTAAATTAGTTTTTCTTCCCTTGTGCTCTTTTTGCTTTCTGTTTTGGAATGAAGAGCTGTTTTTAATCTTTCTGAATTATTATCATTATCAACCTAATAATTTTCCGTTGAATAATAATGCACTATCTCACACGACACGCCGTTTTCCGCAGAAAGCGCTTTCTTCCCGCCTGTTTCATCCCGTCTGAGACGTTAGTGTCAATAATCAAAATGACTTCTTCATTAGGCTTCGGTCGTCCCTTTTCATGTTTTTATATGCAGAAAGTTTAATAAGTTGGATCCAGGTTAAAAGATTTATGAGGATCAGAATATACTTTTATGTTTAGATAACACCTACAAAAGTATTACAGATTACTTATCAACAAGATTCTTACATCGTACGATATTATGGATTATAAGCAAACTCCTTACTAATTGGATCTCTTTTCTTTTTCTTTTTAATCATTCCCTTCTCTCTTTTTTTTAAATATTAGGATGGTTTCTTTAATTTTATTCCAATATTTTATTATCAGGCATGATATATGAAATATATAGTTGTATAGAAATTAATTTCATCAAAATATTCAAATTTGATAATATTAATAAAAATTTAAAAATTATGTTAAATTTCATAAAGTTATTTTTTGGGTATTCGTCGTGTTAAAGTATTTTCTAGTAGTGCACAATATTTTTTTCATAAAATATTTTTTCAATCATAATGAGCATCCTAAACTTTTGGATACTCAAAAAATTTTTAGACTATTGAAGTTATTGAAAATTACTTTAGAACATTGAGTATTATATTACACTAAAAATTATTTTAAGATATTGAGTATTATGGAAAAGTTGAGGGTGTTAAATATAAGTTAATCAAATTTCATTTGGGGATGGTAAAACTTTTATCTCCTTAAGTTGTCTTAATTATTAATTTGATCTTGAAATTTAATTTTTATCAATTGAATCTCTATTAAAATGCAAATTTGCCCCATAATTTTAAATTCGTAACAATTTTACTTTCTGCCGTTAAAAAACTAACACTAGTTATTAAAATAGTAACACTGACCATCAATATTTTTAATGATAGAAAATAATATTATTATAATTTTAAATTCTTGAGATAAATTTGCATCCAAAAATTTCTAAATACTCAACGCTCTATAGCAAAAACTTCCACAATAAATATGCATGTCTTTGGAGTTTTATAAAGATATTCAATTATATTTTAGAGACTACATAAATTTTAAATATTATTAAAAAAATTATACTTTCAAATAATTTAATAATGATTAAATTTTGGGCTTCTGCATTACACAAATTAACATTACAATTTTGGATATATCTTCTCGCTAGAACTGTTTTAAATACATCTAAACGGATATTGTATACCGCACAATACCTAATGAGTATGTTTGCATCATTCACCAATAATACCATTTAAAATAAACTTGGCTGCCCTGGCATGAAGTTTTAAGAGACAGGTGATTACATAGTGCTACTATAATATGCTTCCAATTCCTATATTTGATATTAATATTCAAAATTGTAATATTCACTGTCAATATCAATGATTACATTATATTATTTTTTTAGGGGGAATATTTATTTTTATTTATTAGTGACCTTTTGTTCTTCCCTTCCATCTCTCCCTCATTGACCAAAAGAAAAAGAAAAAACAAAAACTCTCTCTCTCTCCCCCCCCCTCTCTCTCTCTTCACTTGAAGATCAAAATCAGAGGGACCAAGCCCGTCGTTACGGAGAATCGAAACGAATTCAACCTTTTTTCGAAACTTTCTGGGGTTATCTTTCTTCTCATTCTGATTCTTCTCTTTCTCTCTGGCGTTTGGCTGCTGAGAAAATTAGAAGGAAAACAAAAACAAAAGAAAGACAAGTCTTTGTTTAGCTCTTCTTCCCTGTGGCGGTTATCACCCAGACGAAGGAAACAGAGAAAAATGAAAGCTATAAATCCTGTAAGCTCTCTCATTCTTACTCTCTGGCTCTTCATTTGATCATATTTCATAATTTTCTCTATGTTTTAATGAATTTTCGATGGTGTTCAATCTTGCTGGCTAATGAAACTGAATTTTCTTGGGTTTTCCGATTTCTCTCTGCTTCCCCTGTTTTTTTTCTTGTGAGCAAAACTCCAATGAAATTCAAAGTTCTCGGTGAAGTTTGATTGATGAATCATTGATATTTCTGGCTTTTATTGCGTTTTATTTTGAAGTTATTCTTTTGAATTTTGGATTTGAGTTCAATCTGGCTAGCTTAGGAAACTGAATTTTCTTTGGTTTTCTTTACGTTTCTCTCGGTTTCCCTGTTCAACTGGTGAGAGAAAACTGGCTAGAAGGAAGTTCAATGTTCTGTGTGAAGTTTGATTAACTAATAATTCATTCTCTGGCTCTTCTTCTTATTTTATTTCATAACTCTGTATAAGGTTACAACTTTGTTTCTTCATTTTGAATTTTGACTTTTCGTTCAATCTAGCTAGCAGAAGAAACTGAGAATTTTCTCGGGTTTTCTTTCTTTGCTTACGTTTCACTCTGCTTCCCCTGTTTATCAGGTGAGGAAATTAGAAAGAAATTCAAAGTTCTATGTGAGTTTGATTTGACTAAAAATTTCAATCCAGTCTGGCTTTTCTTCTAGTTCTTGTGTTGTGTCTCTAATTTCGTACCCATATCAATTGATCAATCATATTTTTGATTTTATTTGATAATTCCGTCTTTCCTGGAAAGTTTTGTTGTGACTTGATTCTGTCTCTCACTTTCCTTCATGAATTCGTCCAAGATTTTCGGGTTTTATATTATTCAATGTTAAAAGCTTCAGAGTGCAATTTTTGAGCAAATATAATCTGTGCTCTATCCTTAAATGTCATACCATTTTCTTGTTTAATTCATGTTTAATTGAATTCCCAACTTAGCTTTCCTTAATTGTAAATTGTATGATGTGGATTTTTTATTTTCATTTTATTTTATTTGACCAGGATGATGTAGATCGTACAGATTGACTTTCTAGAATAAGTTAAATAATCAAATCAATCAGAATGTGATATGAAAATTAATTATTGGTTTAATGATGGTAATTTTTCTTTTCATTCACTATCCACTATTCTAAAAACTCAGATTGAACCAACTGATTTCTCTAGAAAATTGATGATATGATATTATAAACAGTTCGTGGTTTAATTGAATTGGTCAAAAACTGATCAAATTCCTCAAAAACGTGGAAAATCATAAAATCTATGACCGGTTTCAAACTCTTTTATCTTTTTTTTTTTTTTGGAAAAAAATTTCTTTTGGTTGTTGCTAGCAAATACTACCTCCGGTCCTTAATATAATCTTGTTTGACTTTTATTTTGGTCTTAAATATAAGATTTCAATCCACTTTGTCTCTCTATTTATGTATTTTTTTTTTTCTTAAAATAGTCCTTCTAACAATGATATTTCTAACCAATAAGCTTCATTAGCAAGGATTTTTAGAAAAAAAAAATCTATTTATTACAAATAACTAACTTAATATCTTTCCTTAATCTTTTCAAATTAGTCAATTAGCTCTTATAATTAGGACCAGAGGTAGTAACATGATTCTTAGAATATTCTTTCCTATATATAATCTTGAGTTATGATATTTATTTGTAGTAATAATTTTTATTTATTTTATAAATATTTTTGAAATTTAAAATTAAAATATTTTAATCAAATTACAACTAATTTCACATTGCATTTTTCAAAATATTTGCCGTGTCTTCCAAGTTAAATTCAGAAAAATAAATGGTATGAAAATAATTTAGTAATTTGCATTCAAAAAATTTTGAAGTTAGTATAATTTTTTATTTATTTTTTCAGGCAATTATGTTATCAGAACCAAAGAATAAATCGTGCTTTCGCAGTTTCTTCATTATATTTTCTCTGATTTGTGGGGCTTATTTTGTTGGAAACGCCTTAATTGCAACAGAATACAGGGCAGTAAGTATTTCCTCTGACCTTTCTTTCTTTCTTTTTATAGCTTTCGGTGAATTATACTTATACGTAATTCTTCTGAAGTTTATGTTATATCCATATAAATAACCTCCTTAGGCTTTGAAATTTTATCATAAATCCCTTAAACTCTGATATTTATGCAGAAATTTCTTTACTAGTACTCTTTTGATATTATTTATAAGTTATTTTTCACCATGTTATATCAAAAAAAAAAAAACCCTTAAATTTATTAACAATGTCTTAAAATTAGAAAAAATCACAAATAAAGATCCTTACATTATCAAAATTACGCAAAAGTCACCTAAATAAACAAAATTATCTTGAGGGACCCAGTCTCATATTGTAAATATAAAATCTTGGTAAAATATCTTTCAACCAAATGATGAGTTGACTATAGGAAGTGACAAGTTTATTTTAGCGAATAACAATTCAGTAGATCAAATCACAACTTGGTTGAAGGTATTCCAAGTGACAAGTTGACTATGGAAATAATAAATTTACTTTAGCGAATGACAAATTTAGTAGACCAAATCACAACTTAACTAAGGGGCATTTCAGACATTTGGCCAAGATTTCATATTTGCAAATGAGTTGGGTCCTTCATGATAATTTTGCTTATTCAGGTGACCTCTGCATAATTTTAGTAATTCAGGAGTCTTTATTTGTTATTTTTCCTAAAATTTAATAATTTTTTAACCATATTCCTATTATATCCACTTTATAATAAGTTTAATAATATATTAAATTTTTTCGACTGAAATATTATTTTTCTTTTTCTGTATTTTTGCGTTTCCCACTGAAATTTAGGCAAGATACCAAAAAACTATTTATTTATTTATTCATTCAACACATTGTTTTTTGCTTTTGATTTTATTTCTAGGTACCTCCTATATATTGTAAAACAACATTACATGAATTATTTATTAATATACTTAGGAAAAATTTTAAGTTGAGCCTCGCAGATTAAAAGTACAAAAAAAAAACCATGTTAGAGAACTTTCTCTAATTAGGAGTCTAATATCACAAATTGAATTGGATGTTTAAAATAAAAATAAATTTATTTTAGATTATGCAATTTTCAGAAGAGAAATAAGTTCAAATTCTTGATTATTAATTACTGACTTTGTGGTAAATAAACTATTTGGGCATTGCCCTTTGCAGAGATTAGTGATCGGCACAAAGAAGAATATAAAATCCACTACATGCAAGGTTTGTCAATTGGAGGGAAATAATTAATTAATCCTAATTAAATAGATTATATTTTCAGCTTAATTTGTATTTATTTTTTTTTTGTTGTTTTTTTTTCGTTTTCTCCCTCTTAATAAGGGTCAAGGCAGGCTGTACGGAAGCAAAGCATTGCCCGAAGGAATAATTGTCAAACAATCTAACTTGGAAATGCAATCGTTGTGGAACCTTAAGGAAAATAAGGTACTTCTAATTAATTTATTTGGATCCAAAAGTCTATATCCAAAAGTTTAGTATAAGAGTTTTATATTTAGGACTGAAAGAATATATATATATATATATATATCAAATGCACACATGATTTGTCCCAGCAGCAAAAACAAGAATACGTCTTATTCTCTGACGTGAGATTAGTTATATGGATCTTATCGCCTTGTTATATTCTATCAACAATAAAATCTTTACATGAATTATTAACCAAAAGGTTTTATTTAATAATTTTATTAAGCATCCTTTTCAGTCTTTTTTCAGTTCTTTTCAAAGGACTCTTCTATATTGATTTATCTATCATTTTTACTAATGTCTCTAACCGCTTTTTTTGTACATGTCTGATATGTCCGAATTATATTTAAATTTTAATTAGATTAAAGTTGGTCAAATATGAATTATTAAAATAAGACATCAATAAACAAGCTGTTGGTTGAGATGGTAAGCAGTCTCACCTTCCGTAAGGAGCAGAATACAAGTTTGAATTTAGAAAAAGACACCTGTTGAGAGAAGCGAAAATCCTTTACATTCTAGCCTCAGAAAAAGAAACCCTTGATCAATAAAAGAAAATAAGAGATCAACATAAAACATAGAATTCATTGATATATAGTAATACTCACACATATATGTTTATCCTTAAAAGTCTGGTGTGCGAAATGTGACACCTTTGAAGCAACTTTCTTGCTCAATATTTGTCGTCAAATCAAATATTCTTTTTAATCTTATCACATGTTAATGACATGTAATTATTAATTGATAATTTCTTCTCTGTGTAATTTAGTCTTCTTGATTGTTATTTTTTTTTCTTTTTAGTTCTTTGTGACACTTCACACTTGATAATAAAATTCTTGTTGTTTCAGAGACATTCCAAGCCTCCATTGAACTTGTTGGCTATGGCAGTAGGAATTAAGCAGAAAGAAATTGTCAATAAAATAATAGAGAAGGTGATTTTACTTCCACTTAATTTCTTCATTTAACTCTAATCTACACTGAGTATCAAATTAGGATTATTTTATGTTTGCAATAAATTACGGAGTTTTGTGAATTTTTTAAATATTTTTACACTTTTAATTCTTTAACTTCAAATAAGATTTTATTTTGATAATTTAAATTTATAAAGGGTACTTTCAGTGTTTTAGTTTTAATAACATCAACAACAAAACATATTGACATTAATTTTATTAGAAATGAATGTTGTTTGGAACCACAAATTATTTCTTCATACTAATATTTATTTATTATTAATAATTGCAGTTCCTTTTGGGTGAGTTTGTTGTAATGCTGTTTCACTACGATGGTATTGTGGATGGATGGAGGGATTTTCTTGGAGTGATAATGTCATCCATGTTTCTGCGATTAATCAGACAAAATGGTATACAATTATTTTAAAATCAATTGATTAATTGATAATTAAACAATTAATCAATTATTCTTCTAAAATATTATATTTGGGGGCACAGGTGGTTTGCAAAAAGATTCTTGCATCCGGATATAGTTGCTGATTACAATTATATATTTCTCTGGGATGAAGACCTTGGCGTTGAAAATTTTGACCCAGAAAGGTAACCAAAAAAAACTTTTAATATTATCATTTTTTTTTCCGAATAATATTATCATTATTGAAATTTAGGATTAATACAAAATAGTTGGTTGAATTGAATTTGGGAATAAAACTCCACTACTTTTAGATGCTAGTAATAAATTCTTAATAATCCATTCAAGGCAATTCTTGGTTCGCATTAAGCAAAATGATTCCTTTTCAATGACATGTATATTGACATGTGTGCATTATTCATTTTTGCTTCTATTATCATTACTCAATAATTATTATATATTTCTATTCTACTATTTTCTTAATACTTTATAGTAATAATAAATATTATACTCTTATTATTTGCACTACTCACGAACAATCTTCATTCTTCTCGATTTTTTTATGCACTAGTCATATTTTCTACACTGTCTTGACAACAATTAGTATAAAAGCCCCGATAATACTTTTTATGTGCTAGTGCTTGACTACTGGGAAAATCCTTTAAAAAAAAATCACTTGAATTTTAAAATCTCAAATTACTCGTGTTTCATACACTTTAATAGGAATTGACTACACTTGAAAAGCAAATTACAAGTTTACAAAATATTTTTTCTTGATATAGAATTTGTAATTCAAGTCGTATTTTTTTGCGGGGTCTTTTCTTGACTATTATATAATAAAGCTAGTAAAATAACTAATAGGGAATACCTACTATGATTTTTTTTTTTGTTTATATCATAATTTAATATGTTAATCATATGGTAGGTACTTATCTATTGTTGAAGAAGAGGGACTTGAGATCTCGCAACCTGCGCTTGATCGCCAGCAATCCACTTTGAACCATCAACTCACTGCTCGTAGAACCGGCTCAAGAGTCCAGGTAATTCTCCTGCAATATTTTCTTTTCTCTGTTTTTTTTTTCCCTCACTTTCAAAGAGATTCAAATATATGAACAAGCCAATCATTATGAAGAAATACTTAAGCATGTCAAGGAGGTTTACGTGCTTCTTTGATGATATAATATCATGCATAAGCATTACATCGTTAAAAAAGAACCACGGCGTTTCTTTTTTTCTTTTCTTTTTTTTTTTTGCTTTTAATAATGTCTTTTTATATAAAACAATCCTGTTCAAGGTATGATCAAACATTAACTGTGAGTGCCTCTCCTATGCAAATGTGGGACAAAAACAGAGGCCCAGACCTGACCCATTGGGCCATGATGAAACCAAAATTTCGTGGCCCAAGCCCCTTCCAAGCATGAGCATTTCATTTGGGAGAATACTATGGTTAAGTGTTTTACATCACTATATCAAAGTTTTTCAATTATATATAATTATGTGTCTATTTTTGAAATATTAGCATTTAATAACATTTAATTATAAAATCACACACAAACAAGAAAGAACATATGACCATAGATAAGGTACTGAAAATTGTATTGGTCATTGAATCAGTCAAGACAGTGGGTCAAGGATTAGTGGATCAAATCATAGTCAACCTGGAGGTTAAACTAATAAAAAATAAAAAAATAATTTAAATTTTCATCAAGAAATTAATATCAATTTGGTACTTTGAATCACTAATACAATAATAATATATTTACAATTTCTCCAACCTTTTTTGCAGTCCCTTTGACAAATTAAAATTATAATATCATACTATCAAAATCACTAAATATTCATATTAGGAAAATATTAAAACAAATATATGATAACAAAATATTCCTCCCTACAGCCATTCAATCACTAGATAGTACTTATTAACATCTTTAAAAAAAAATTCATCAAAATAGTTTTTTTCCCCTAAAAAAGCAACTGATAAACTCACCAAACTATTTGGGTTACTTGGGTTATTCACGAGTTACCTGGGGTGATTCAAGTCATACTGAGTCAATTTATCCTTAGTTTGTATGCTCAACCAGATCGTTTTGTCAGTTTCTAGGCTAACAGGACGGTTTTGTTCTAGGTTTTAATACCATGACCATATATAATTAGAGAATTTGACATAAATACGAAACTTTACCTAAGTTTTTTCCTTTCATTTTAAGTGTTGAATCTTAACACCATAAACCATAGTTCTTGATTTGATCTTACTATTCCGCAGAATGTACCATAAATTAAGAGGCAATAGAAGGTGCGACGACCCTAGCATTGCTTCTCCTTGCATTGGGTAAGTACTTGCACTCTTTTTTTCTTTTTTTTTTTTATCACTTCTTCATAGTAAGCCATTCACGTCAATTTTTTCCCTGAAATTTTTTCATACATTACACAGAATTCAAAGTACTAATAGTTTT